>NC_134664.1:3912268-4124247 GCF_030463565.1 Pelecanus crispus
ACTACCTCCACCTCCAATGATGCTCTTTGATCCTGAAGACCCACCACTGGATCCTCCTCCCATGCCATAACTCGATCCTCCACTGCAGCATCCAGAGGAACCTCCACTACCTCCACCTCCAATGATGATCTTGCCTCCTGAAGACCCACCACTAGATCCCCCACTGCAGCAGCCTGAGGATCCTCCACTACCTCCACCTCCAATGATGCTCTTTGATCCTGAAGACCCACCACTGGATCCTCCTCCCATGCCATAGCTCGATCCTCCACTGCAGCATCCAGAGGATCCCCCGCTACCTCCACTTACAATGATGATCTTGCCTCCTGAAGACCCACCACTAGATCCCCCACTGCAGCAGCCTGAGGATCCTCCACTACCTCCACCTCCAATGATGCTCTTTGATCCTGAAGACCCACCACTGGATCCTCCTCCCATGCCATAACTCGATCCTCCACTGCAGCATCCAGAGGAACCTCCACTACCTCCACCTCCAATGATGATCTTGCCTCCTGAAGACCCACCACTAGATCCCCCACTGCAGCAGCCTGAGGATCCTCCACTACCTCCACCTCCAATGATGCTCTTTGATCCTGAAGACCCACCACTGGATCCTCCTCCCATGCCATAACTCGATCCTCCACTGCAGCATCCAGAGGATCCCCCGCTACCTCCACTTACAATGATGATCTTGCCTCCTGAAGACCCACCACTAGATCCCCCACTGCAGCAGCCTGAGGATCCTCCACTACCTCCACCTCCAATGATGCTCTTTGATCCTGAAGACCCACCACTGGATCCTCCTCCCATGCCATAGCTCGATCCTCCACTGCAGCAACCAGAGGATCCCCCGCTACCTCCACCTCCAATGATGATCTTGCCTCCTGAAGACCCACCACTGGATCCCCCACCGCAGCATCCAGATGAGCCACCTCCTCCACCGCCTGAGCTAATAATGATCTTCTGGCCAGATCCCCCACTGCCACCGCTGGATCCTCCTCCCATGCCGTAGCCTGAGGAGCCCCCACTGCAGCAGGATCCACCTCCTCCACCGCCAGAGCTGACAATGATCTTGGCAGAGCCCCCGCTGTCCCCGCCGTAGCTGCCCGAGCCTGAGCCACAGCAGCAGTAGGAGCCCTGTGCCTGGTAGCTGGAGGAGCTGCCCCCGTGGCAGCCGGAGCCCCCGCCATGGCATCCGCCGGACTGCGAGGACGTTTCATGGCAGCCTCCGGAGGACTGTCTGGAGCACATCTTTGAGCAGTGAACCTGCAAGAAACAGTGCAGTTAGAAAGGAGCTTCTTGGAGATGCTGCTGAACCTTTACAGCAAACCAAAATTGGATCAGTAGCCATTAAATGCCCCATTTGCCCCATCTTCTGCAGTCCTACAAGAATGGCAGCTTCATAAACTCTCTCACCCTTGGTAGACAGCAGGAAAGACCTACAATGAAAAGCCCTCAGGGGCTGGTCAGCAGGTCATAACAGTCACAGGAAAACTCTGCATGCAGGAACATTGAGAGTACTTCCAGAGATTTGCATGTGTGGTCTGACATGCTCAGAGCTAGCAGTCTAAAAACTTCAGTTCCATGGTAGATCCTTCTGTATTTACAGACTGCTGAAACTCACAGCAGCTGAAAATTCAGCCATATTTGTGTGTCCTTAGAATATCAGCTACAACTCCCTCCTGTAAGGAAGGCAGTCCTGTTGGCACACCAAATTGGTTTTCAGAGAACCCCATCCGACGTCAAGCCGACATGTTTCCCTCCTGCAAAGCATGCTCAAACACTGACTGGTGGAGTGACATCTCTGCATAAGGGTTCAAAAAGTTTCCATATCAACGGGCTTACCTTCAGTGCAACTGGAAATGCGTGCAAGGCTTGGTGGCAGGTGAATGAGGAGCCTTGGGATAGGTGAGCTTTTATATTGTATGCTTCGTGCTCCTAAGGGAAGTGAGACACCCTAAGGAATGCTGATAGATTTATTTACCGAGCCGGGCTTTAGCTACCTCCTTCTTTGACTCACTTGTAGCAGATAGGTGATACGAAGGAGATGTATCAATTACCTTCTGCACTGCAGTTGCTGATTCTACTTAATGATTCATTTCCGGGAGTCTTGCTCTGCAACAGTGGGGGCAAACAGCTTCTGGGGGTCTGCCTTGGGGGCTCCCCAATGCATTTCTGCTAGGCTGCAGCTTCTCAGGTACTCAGCAGAGAGTGGAGACAGAGCAGATGCTGAGGGATGGAGGATGGAGCAAGTTAGGACTAGAGCGTGATGGAAGGACAAGGGTAAAGGATGTGCTGGGGCAGAGTCCCAGGGAATTTTGGTGAAAGAGAGTTTCCTCAAGGACTGGTGAGACGGGGGGCTGGATGGGGAGCAGGAGTACATCCAGCCTGCTGGGAAAGGCAACCATGTGCTCAACAGGCCAGAGGTAGCCCCTCTGATGGGGCAGTGCACTGCTTTGGAGCACCTCAGCCCAGATCCATTTCAGAGGGCCCTGTGAGGATGGCAGAGATGTGGGGGCCATTTCCCCTCACCCTTTTGGGACCCCAGGGTGGATGCTGCTGTTGGATTGAGCAGAGGAGCCTGTGCTTAGCTCCAGCTCCCAGGGGTCCCGATCACCAGGCTGGAGTGGCGAAAGTCTTGAAATCTTTCTGTTTGCAAAGATGCATTTGAAGCCCTTCAAGAGCCTACCCTTGAACTCTAGGACATAAAACATTTCTTCTGTCTCAGCAGGACCCATTTTATGAGGGTCCTGCTTCACTGGCCAGCCCACCCATACCTGAGGCTGGGGAGGCATCCGGGTATTTTGCTTGCTGGAGAATGACAGTTTGTCAGCACAGTTATCGCAGTGCTGGCTGTTGTGTTTTGCAGCAGCTTCATCCTGTCACTGTGTCATGCATGCTTGTAGGCTGACAACAGCATCCACCCTCACGGGAGATTGAGTAGAGGAAAGCATAATTGGGGGGTTTTAGCCGAGAGGATGCATGACAGCAGCAGCAGGCTGCCCAGCCCTGTCATGGTGAACATAATTTTGAGCATGCACGCAACTCTGTTAGTATGGGGACAGGACCATCAACACCAGGAACGTGGGTGCAGGGGTCTTCCTTCATTTTGCTTTGGACTGTCTGCAGCAGCCTAAGCCCCACTCTCATCACCAAAGGGAGATCTAAGGTCTCACTGCAATTCTGTCTCTTACCTGTGCAACACCTTGATCCCTTCTGTGCCTTTAACCTGTAAGGATTTGCACAAAGGGGCACCTAGAATTTGCAGCTCATCAGGACCCAGGGTGCGAGGGAAGGCTGCGGAGGCTTTCAGCAGGGGTGGTGAGAAGTGCTCCTGCAAGCACTGGTGTACGGAGACCCCAAGGCTGGACTCTGCAGGGACTGGAAACACTGAACCTGTGGCACATGCACATGTGTGGTACTTGCCACACGTGGAGGAAGAGCATAGCTGGAACCACAGCTGCTGGAGGGGTTGGCTTTGCCACCCAGTTTAAAGAACAGCTTTAATACCTATGTTGGGTAAAGGCAAGGGAGGATGCAAAAGGTTTCATGGTGGAGGCTGCCCCAAATTTGCACCACATTGCCTGTTTTCTGATGTTCTGTCTGGGCCCTTTCTGCCCTGCAGTCCAGTCACCCTCAGGATGGGCTGGCAGGTCACGTTATCTTTCAGTCTTATCATTGCAAATACCTCAGTGGATGGTGCCTTGGTGTGCATTGTTATGAGAGAGAGAAAAACCTTGGCCAGATCCTACAATCCTTTTTCCCAGCAGCTTCCTTCATGCACAGCAACGTTAATGTTGATAGCATGGGACACGATGAAGATACTGCTGGTGTAAGAACTCCTCTCCAATTTTTCTGCAAAAGGCAGAAGCTGGTCAGTCATGACCCCTCAAGCATTTGCATGGCTGATGATCCATTTTATTCCTAATTTTGTTTCCTGCCTACCAGCTGTGTGTGTGAGATGGACAAAAAAACCCTCTTAGCTTAAAGTTTACTGAACGTAAGACTGTAATCATATGTGTCCCAAAGATGACTTGCTGCGGACTTCAGCACAAATGATACTGAATGCTTCCTGCCATAATTAATGGTTTTCAAGAGATAAATCTAGAGAAATAGAGTGCATAAAAACGCATCTGTATTTCCAAAGGATGCTGCTGTCTGCGCTGGAAATCCCTGCAGTGAAACCCAGAGCTTGTGGTCTGCTTCCTTCTCTGGGATGGGGAAACTGAGGTGGAACTATTTCCCAGGTTAAGGTGGCACCCTTAGTGGACGTTATCTGCAAGAGGGACAATCATCATCTGCTTAAGCAACAAGGTTTCTTTCAAGCAAAGTCTGTTAATAACATCTGCTGCAGCACTGCAGGCTGAAGAATATTTCACAGATGAATGTATTTGATGTATTATCCACTTTTGGAACGTAAACAGGGGACTGACAAAGGATAAAAGAAACCTTGCAAAACCAGTTCTTTCTGTACACAGCAATCTTTATTTCCCTTCATATTGACGGGTGAGAAGAGCCAACCGGGAGTTCAAAGCATGGGGATGCAGCATCAGGGGAAGAGAAGGTAATGCTGGGAGGAAACAGGCAAACTTAGAAGACAGAGGCAGGGCTCTTGTTGCTGAGTGCCAGGGCTGCTTGTGGCTGTTACTTCTGCTGGCTGGGGGGCCAGTGGCAGGCTTGCTTGGTCTGATGGGACTCGATATTGGGAATGACAATAGGGCATTTCTGCTGCGTGGAATGGCAAGACCCTCCGCTGCCCCCTCCAGAGCCGATGATGATTACAGGGCCTGAGGAACCACCACTGCCACCACTGGATCCCCCACTGCAGCATCCAGAGGATCCCCCGCTACCTCCACCTCCAATGATGATCTTGCCTCCTGAAGACCCACCACTGGATCCCCCACTGCAGCAGCCTGAGGATCCCCCACTACCTCCACCTCCAATGAAGCTCTTTGATCCTGAAGACCCACCACTGGATCCTCCTCCCATGCCATAGCTCGATCCTCCACTGCAGCATCCAGAGGAACCTCCACTACCTCCACTACCTCCACTTACAATGATGATCTTGCCTCCTGAAGACCCACCACTAGATCCCCCACTGCAGCAGCCTGAGGATCCTCCACTACCTCCACCTCCAATGATGCTCTTTGATCCTGAAGACCCACCACTGGATCCTCCTCCCATGCCATAACTCGATCCTCCACTGCAGCATCCAGAGGATCCCCCGCTACCTCCACCTCCAATGATGATCTTGCCTCCTGAAGACCCACCACTGGATCCCCCACTGCAGCAGCCTGAGGATCCCCCACTACCTCCACCTCCAATGATGCTCTTTGATCCTGAAGACCCACCACTGGATCCTCCTCCCATGCCATAGCTCGATCCTCCACTGCAGCATCCAGAGGATCCCCCACTACCTCCACCTCCAATGATGATCTTGCCTCCTGAAGACCCACCACTGGATCCCCCACTGCAGCAGCCTGAGGATCCCCCACTACCTCCACCTCCAATGATGCTCTTTGATCCTGAAGACCCACCACTGGATCCTCCTCCCATGCCATAGCTCGATCCTCCACTGCAGCATCCAGAGGATCCCCCACTACCTCCACCTCCAATGATGATCTTGCCTCCTGAAGACCCACCACTGGATCCCCCACTGCAGCAGCCTGAGGATCCCCCACTACCTCCACCTCCAATGATGCTCTTTGATCCTGAAGACCCACCACTGGATCCTCCTCCCATGCCATAGCTCGATCCTCCACTGCAGCATCCAGAGGAACCTCCACTACCTCCACTACCTCCACTTACAATAATGATCTTGCCTCCTGAAGACCCACCACTGGATCCCCCACTGCAGCAGCCTGAGGATCCTCCACTACCTCCACCTCCAATGATGCTCTTTGATCCTGAAGACCCACCACTGGATCCTCCTCCCATGCCATAGCTCGATCCTCCACTGCAGCATCCAGAGGATCCCCCGCTACCTCCACCTCCAATGATGATCTTGCCTCCTGAAGACCCACCACTGGATCCCCCACTGCAGCAGCCTGAGGATCCTCCACTACCTCCACCTCCAATGATGCTCTTTGATCCTGAAGACCCACCACTGGATCCTCCTCCCATGCCATAGCTCGATCCTCCACTGCAGCATCCAGAGGATCCCCCGCTACCTCCACCTCCAATGATGATCTTGCCTCCTGAAGACCCACCACTGGATCCCCCACCGCAGCATCCAGATGAGCCACCTCCTCCACCGCCTGAGCTAATAATGATCTTCTGGCCAGATCCCCCACTGCCACCGCTGGATCCTCCTCCCATGCCGTAGCCTGAGGAGCCCCCACTGCAGCAGGATCCACCTCCTCCACCGCCAGAGCTGACAATGATCTTGGCAGAGCCCCCGCTGTCCCCGCCGTAGCTGCCCGAGCCTGAGCCACAGCAGCAGTAGGAGCCCTGTGCCTGGTAGCTGGAGGAGCTGCCCCCGTGGCAGCCGGAGCCCCCGCCATGGCATCCGCCGGACTGCGAGGACGTTTCATGGCAGCCTCCGGAGGACTGTCTGGAGCACATCTTTGAGCAGTGAACCTGCAAGAAACAGCACGCTTTTTACTCAAGAGCCACCACTGTCATCACGAGAATTTTCCCCAGCCAGAAGGACCCATGTACAGCCCAACAGCAGTGGCTGACAGTCTCCAGAACCAATGAACTTTCTTTCTTCTAAGCACTTTGTCCCCCATAGATCCCAGCCACACATAGAGCCTTTTGCTATCAGATTACCAGATTGCTGAAGTTAATCAACCCCTTGTTTAAAGGCTCTTATCCCATAGCTGTTCCATCTCCATCCCTGTACTAGTGAAACATATGGTTTTCAGTATCATGGGATGATCCTGCTTCTGATGACATCCTCAGGAGTTTTAAATTCATCAAAGCAACCTTCCTGTCCTTCAAACCACCAACCATCAGACGTACTTTACCAAAGCAGTTATATTTTGCAAGCATGAAAGTAAGAGAAGAATCAATCCCTTTGGCAGAAATGGACTTACCCTTCTCGGTTCTGACAACGTGTACCACAGAGCAAAGCTGAGCGAATGAAGCACTGTGTGATCCAGCAACTTTTATACTGTTTCTAGTTTTCTCAAGTGGGAGGTGAGGCATCCAAAGGAATGGTGATAGGTTTATTTACTAAACAAACTGTCCACCTTCAACCCACTTGTCCTGACTCACCGAATCAGATCAATGCCTCTCTAGTGCATCACTTCCTAGGCTGCCTGCAGTTTGGCTGTAGGTACCACATGTGAGCTCAGCTCCTGCAGTTGACTTTCAAGCTGGCACCCTCCACTCAAGCTGGAAGATGCTGCTGGGATGGTGACTGACAGCAGAAGGGGCTGTGGAGACTCATGTTTATTGTGTGTTACAGACTGGAGATGCCCAGGGGAATGGAGAGGGCTGCGCTGGGTAGGACTGCTGTTGCTGGGGCAGCAAAGGAATCTCACATGCCTGGACTTCCCCACTACACCAGTGAAGTGTTGACCATGATTTTTGTTTGAGTGCACCACTATGGACAGTACAGAGGTCAGGCAGTCTTTACACTGCCTCTGGGAGGAGGGGTGATGCCTACTTTAGAAAGGAGTTGAAGTGCTGTAGGCAGAGGGTACCAGATCCAGCATCCACCCTGTGTTACCAGCATCTTGATGGACATTAACCAAAAGGATGAATTCATCCCAGTCTGGGAGACGCTCTGGCATTTCTGAAGAAGCAACAAGATCTGAGGATGCTCTGTGCTCCTGCTGTCACACTGAGAGCCTCTGAAACTTGGCTCCTGGCTTTCTTGGTCCGGGGCCATTTCTGGGTGCAGGGATGTTCAACAGCAACGCTCTCACCTCCTTGACGTGGGGCCCCAAGGTTCCTGTTAGCACTGTGCAGGCAACAGCAGTGTTCGTGCATTCCCAGTCACTGGTATTTTAGCACCCTATGACTTTGTATAATAAAATCCCAGGCAACTCAGCTGTCCCAGTGGCAGGACTGGCTGGAGGAGCTCGTCTGGACGTGTTTTGAGAATGCTTGCATCCCTGGGGTCCCCAAGGAGGAGAGGACAGAAGGCAGAGGGACACGTAAATGTGCAGCTTTTTTACCCATTATAGGTGTGGGTCACTCCTGTCTTCTGGGACACTTCCAGGGATCTGTCATCTGCCTCATGTAGAATAGTTCACACAGAGAAGGTTTATTTTCCTTTCCCTGCTAATTGCCAGAATATACCACATCAAAGAAATCACTTCCCATAGGGAAACTCCCTCTGAAGACTCATACCCAGAGCTGTGTTTTATTCCTGTAGGAATGAGGACACCCCTAGTTAGTCCAGGCTTAGCATCTCAGCCCTTGGAAGGGGCTTTCTGAAGTCCTGTCCCTGCTGCTGGCTCCACTGGGGGTTCAGAGCTGGAGTAAGGGTTGGAGAGACCCCTCATTTTTCTTCTGCAGCTGCTTGGTGCAGCTGTGAGCACCAAGAGCTCCTGCACCATGCACATGCAAGAGCCTCAGCTTCATGCCTGTAATAGTACCTTGTAATCCTTTGTACTAGAGTTTTTGCATCTTTTCTCTCCTAACCCATTTAAAACTTCCTTGGGCATTGCATGACATTTTGATGGGGTAGAGGGACTGCAATGTTTAATTTTGTGGTACCTTATCTGATGGGCAAAAGTCAGGATCATGAGTAGCAACAGACATTAAAGGATGACCTAAGAATATTTAGTGAATCTGGCATCTCTGCTACAGGTAGGTTTTCAATGCACTTGTGCTCTGGAGCTTTATTACAACAGCATTGGCTCAGAATAAAAATGTAATAATGGAAATAATGCAAATGTTGGGGTATAAAGGAAAATCCAACCACTCAGACACTGAAGCTCTCTAGTACTGCAAGTTTTATTGTCTTGTGCAAGCACAAGAAAATTGAGGCAGATAACAGACATATGAAACAGCCCTGGCTGGGAT
Source organism: Pelecanus crispus (assembly GCF_030463565.1). Classification (NCBI taxonomy): domain Eukaryota; kingdom Metazoa; phylum Chordata; class Aves; order Pelecaniformes; family Pelecanidae; genus Pelecanus; species Pelecanus crispus. The sequence continues at coordinate 3,921,245 of NC_134664.1, forward strand.
TTACTGATTTACACAACACCAGAGGTTCTGGTCAGCTGGAGAGCTGAACAGAAAAATCCCAAGGAAGAGGAGAAAGGAATGATGTAAATATTCTTAAATTTAATAGAGAAAGAAGTGTAAGGCATGTCTGCATCTTGAGCTTTCTTGATCTGGGAGTCTCTTCTGCAGACACTACTTGTGTTTAGTCTGCGGTGGCCAGGAGATTGGCTGGGTCTGCTGTTGAATTGCCAGACCTCCGGAACTGGACGAACCACCTCCACTGCCACCTCCTCCAAAAGAGGACGATCCCTGGTTCTGGTGGCCTGAGCCACCTCCCCCAATGATGCAGATGGGTCCTTGGCCCTGGTGGCATGAACCACCTCCTCCTCCACCACCTCCTCCTCCACCACCTCCAATGCAGATGGGTCCTTGGCCTTGGTGGCATGAACCACCTCCTCCTCCTCCACCACCTCCTCCTCCACCACCACCACCACCAATGCAGATGGGTCCTTGTCCCTGGTGGCCTGAACCACCTCCTCCTCCTCCTCCACCACCACCAATGCAGATGGGCCCTTGTCCCTGGTGGCCTGAACCATCTCCTCCTCCACCACCACCACCAATGCAGATGGGCCCTTGTCCCTGGTGGCATGAACCACCTCCTCCTCCTCCTCCTCCTCCTCCTATGCTGCCACCTCCAATGCAGATGGGTCCTTGTCCCTGGTGGCCTGAACCACCACCTCCTCCACCACCACCACCACCACCACCAATGCAGATGGGCCCTTGTCCCTGGTGGCATGAACCACCTCCTCCTCCTCCTCCACCACCACCACCACCACCACCAATGCAGATGGGTCCTTGTCCCTGGTGGCATGAACCACCTCCTCCTCCTCCACCACCACCACCACCACCACCAATGCAGATGGGTCCTTGGCCTTGGTGGCATGAGCCACCTCCTCCTCCACCACCTCCTCCTCCACCACCACCACCAATGCAGATGGGCCCTTGGCCTTGGTGGCATGAACCACCACCTCCTCCTCCTCCTATGCTGCCACCTCCAATGCAGATGGGTCCTTGTCCCTGGTGGCATGAACCACCGCCTCCTCCTCCTCCTATGCTGCCACCTCCAATGCAGATGGGCCCTTGTCCCTGGTGGCCTGAGCCACCTCCTCCTCCTCCACCTCCACCAATACAGATGGGGCCTTGGCTTTGGTGCCCTGAACCACCACTGCCTCCACCACCACCACCTCCTCCTCCTCCAATAATGCAGATGGGTCCTTGTCCCTGGTGGCCTGACCCACTACCACCTCCTCCACCTCCGCCACTACCACTGATGCATCCTTGGCTCTGGTGGCCTGAACCTCCTCCTCCTCCAAAGGAGGACGATGATATGTGGGTCTGGTAAATAGCACCACCACCACAGCCACCGCTGCTTCCTCCTCCATGGCAGAACGATCCTTGGGTCTGGTATCCTTGAGATCCTCCTTCACCACTACTGTGGCAGGATCCTCCTCCTCCACCACTGCCATGGCATCCACCAGACTGCTCAGAGATCCCTTGGATGTCGCCCTTCTGCTGATGGGAACCCATCGTCCCCAGGCGTTGGGGAGTCCTCCAAGAGAAAGAAAAAACAGGCCCTATCAAACTCAAGGGGGAGGAAAGCTTGTGTCACTGTGCCTCCCCATCCCCTTTCAAAGGTAGGCTGATATATGAAAATGTCTTCTGTCCCCTTTTTGCGCCCCCATCCACCTCTGATAGATAATGCAAAAGGGTATCGTCAACCTCAGGAAGTTATAAATTAAAATGATTACCAGAAAGGACCTAGGAAGTTTTCAGCTCATTTTATGTCCCTTGATTAGGTTTTTTATAGGACCTCCTCTATTCATATATAACTGGTCTTTTTTTTCTAGGACGGGTGCAACCGTAATCATTCCTTAATAATTCCTTCTTGCATGAAGTTGTCGGAGTGGCATGCCACTGTAAGAGGTACACAAGGCCATGGTACACCAGAATTACCCTTATCCAAATGTGGTTTGGGAATTTTGAAAGGGCTGTAATGCTTGGGGATAGGTATTAATATTCCATGCCATACAAGAAACAAAGAACACAGGTCATCATTTGCATAACGGTAACTTCATTGCACTTTGAAATTTTTCAATCTCATTTTCAAAAGAGCACAGTGACTGTTTTATTTCTTCTTAAAAATGAGAAGAAAAGGAACAGCCAGTGGAAAAGACACCAGCAATGCAAAAAAAAAAAAAAAAAAAAAAAAAAAGCAGCTGCACAAAGCTTCAGCGGAATGCTCTAGGTCACCCCTTGCAAGAGATTGATGGATGCATGTACCCAAGGCTGAAACCTACAGGGATGCTGTGAAGTTTGGCACTTAACCCCCACCACAGCCCACATCCTTGTCTGGTGGCAGTAGTAATTTATATTCTTCTGACAGGTAAGTGACAGCTCTACTAATGAAAAGGATCTACAGGTCAGCAGGCTGAGGTGCCCAAACATGCCAGAGGGGAAAATGGTTCTTCCAAGAAAAAAGGTGGTCAAAAGAGAACCCTTTCTAATTTAGATAAAAGTCTGGAAAATGAGAATAGACTCCCATTGTGTATTTCAGTTCCTTTGTTTCCCACTCTTTGCTAAGTACCTGCAAAACCTCTTTTTACTGCCCTTTTTCTTCAGATTTATATTCCAAGAGTATTTTGGAGCTGCCTTTATACAGTGGTACCACATGGTGTTGGGCCCAGAGAAATCAAAGGGGCTCCAAAGACCATGTTTTCTATGTCCCAGCTCTCCCCCTTTTCTGTGTGATTAAGTAATCCCACAGACTGAATCATAGGGACAAAAGAAAATTGACTGTAAATAAGGAGAAATTTTTGGACGGTGAGGCCCAAAAGCCATATTTACCCCCACCCTTTCCAGTTTAGCATTCTAAGGCTAATCAGCCAAGTTAGGTTTCATCAATAGCATGAAATATCTTACCGTGTCCCACAGCACAAACCAGTGGAAAGGAGTCAAGTGGAGTGAGGAAACCTGGTGTGTGAGAACTTTTATATAGTATCTAGTCCTCCTCTTGGAAAGAAACAATGATTGATTTATTTACCAGCCAAACCCAACCACAACTACCCACTTACTTGGCATAATCTTGGGCTCGCCATTTCTGATTGATATCTCCCTTCCACCACCTCTTTTGTTTTCAGCTACATTAAAGTCATTGGACGGCTCCACCTACTACGAGTAAAGTGAAGAAAAAGCAGACATGCTCTTGGATTTTCAGACAAACCAAGTGATTTACTTTCACATCCCCCCTACAGAGGGGTCCAAGATTCCAGAAAGGAAACGTGAGGGGGAAAGAGGAAATTTTGTCTTTATAGACATAGACAATTTATGTCTCGTTCTAGAAAATGTTTCTGAGCACCCAGACGTGGCTCTGGCATGTCATTATATTGTGTTGTAACTCACAGGTTAGTAGGAGTGTATTATATGTTTCTAATGACACCCACATTATTGCCAGGGGCTGTAGGGACACATATTGGACTCTGATCCAATGAGTTTAAGCTCCCCAAAAGACAACACATGCCTATAGAGCCAGAGGCTGAAGTGATGCAAATCTGGGAGGCTCCAGGTGATTTACAGCCTTGGAGCTGAAATGGAGAAACAGAAAAATGGAGAAAAATGGAGAAACAGAGAAATGGAGGAAAGAAACCCAAACAGCCAAAGAAGCAGTGAAGTGGTATTCATGTGGACTTGCAGCAGTGTAAGAGCACCTGGGTTAGGACTGTGACCTTTTTATTTTTAAGCAGGCTGGCCTGCAGAGACCTCAGCACAAGAGCAGAGGGGCCAGTTGTTATCCCTGACAGTTATGTCAGTGAGCTGGCAGAGCCGCGAGAGCATGGCCACCGCATCCCATCACATCACGGGAGTCATCAACAGCCATGCAGGCACTGGAAAAGCCATCTTTGCCCTCAAGGGTGGTGGACTGTCATAACTTCATTGGTACTTCCCAGTGGTTTTTGCTTAGACTGTGCCTGACACAGCCAGGGGACATGGCCAGCTTATGCAATTTTAGCTTTAAAGGAAGTCCAAAAGCTATTCCATTGCTATGTTCACAGGTAGTTGTATACACAGTAACAGTGACAGATGCTTGGATGCTCTGGACATTGACTGCATTGTCATAGGCAGAGTGAACATGAGAGAAAAGGAGTAGTTTTGAAAAAAAATCAGGGCAATATTGGGAGTTTTATACCCAGAGGGTGGATAAATATGCAACAGGCTCTCTAAACCTCTCAGGAGCATATAAGAAGAGGGAAAGCCCCTCATGCTGAGAGAGTATCATTTATTGCAGGTTGCACACAGTATTTTGCTACATTTACCCATGAGTTAAGAGATCTTTCACATTCTTCTTTTGTAGTACCTCATTCCTTAACTGTAAGGGCTGCAGGGGCATTCACTCTGGATATAGACTTTGCTCACACTTTTCATGTTTGTCTTCTGCCAAACTGGAATTATTACAAACAGCAGCAGCAAGTTCCTCCAATAAAACTGTCCAGCTCCAGGCAAGCTCTTAAGTGGCAGTGCTGGAAGGATCTTTCAGTCAGAAATAGCTGACTGAGGCAACTGTAGCTTGCTTTATTATTTCAGAGCCACGCTTCACGACAGAGAGCCGTAGGCTGTGCCACCCATAGTCTCTGCTAAGTGCTTCCTTCCTTGCTTTGCCCGTGTGCATTTCCTGCCCTGGAGCATGAGACCAGCTCAGCCTTATCTCACCTTTGCAGTAGGATGATGCTCCATCAGCGGTGCCTGTCAGCCCCACCGAACCCCCCGCTGCATGGCCACCCTCCTGGGAGGAAGGAGGCATCGCCATTGGTGGTGGAGGACAAGGGACCCTCTCCCCAGCACGTAGTGTTCTGTTGAAGGTTCTCATCTGAAAGGGATTTCATGGGACAGCTGCAGGGTTTCGCCTGTAAGAGGCCCAGAAAGATATTTCCACTGTCTATTAGAAAAACCTTTGGAAGTCTATTGGCCAGCCTGAGTTTTCAAACACTTGTAAAAACATGTAATTTGCAAAGCCATATTCGGGGTAGAAGAATATTCATATCACTAGTGTGTTTTCTTTTTCTTTTATCCCAGCAAGGAGATAGATGCTAACTGTATGATGTGTAAAATAACAGAATTGGACAGCAGGCTGCAACCTTGCCCAGGAACCAAGAAGAGTGACTGAGGCAAAATATCCCCCTATAATTACTGATTTTTATAAAAGGCTTGACCAAACCACTGTTCATTACTGCCAGTCAAGAGGAGCCCAGCAGATGCAGTACCTCAGTATCCGGTGTCCCTTGTGTCACTCCCAAGTGATCCTGCACAAGGTACTCATACATGTCCAGCTGCTTGAGAGTATGTGGATGAGTATCTAAGTGGGTAGAACCAGATAAAGTTAAATAAAATAAAAATCACCTCCCCTTCCTGCCTGGTCTTTCACTAAGGTTTGGTGTAGTATTTCCTATAATACCACTGCTATGTTTACATCTAGAAACACCCAACTGAGACCATGCAACTCCTAATGTGACGGAGACACAATCACAGGTAATGTCAAAGCCCCTGTGTGATGTGCCTGGACAGGGAGGTAAGTAGGGCAGGGAAGATAGGTGTCAAGGGATTCACTGTTTGTCGGAAAACCAGATTAAGGGCTGTGGTTGTAGCATATACTTAGCATATCTAGAACAGCTTGTTTATCGCTGCTATTAAGATCAAGGGCAGTCAGGATGCAGTAGTAAGAGGTTTAGCATGTTCTGGCACATAAAAGATGGGTCCTGGGATTTTAGGTATGTGTACTGGGAAGTGGGGCATAGCAAAGCTTGGTTTGGTTGCTCTAAATGAGGCTTGTTAGCTTGGCTGGATAGGTCAGAGCAACATGGAGGTGCTGGCACATTCTGCCACTTTGTTAAAGGACTCATTGCAAGCAGCAAAACAGTAGTATTTGCAAACTGTTAAGAGACAGCAAGACAATCAGAACTTGACACCATATTCCTGCATTTCAACAGCAAAGCTAAATGCTCATGTTAACTGAAATTAGCTTTACAGCTAGTCTCAGTCCCAGCTGAGCTAACTGAGGTCTTTCATCTGTTAATTATAAAAGTGTTTTGCTTCCAACCAACCGCTCCCTCCCACTAACGAGGGTCCCTTTTCCCAGGCCTATAAACGGGAGTTTTGGTACACAAGACTGGAAATCAGACAAAGCAGAATTGTGTCCCCATAATTATGTCCTCACTCGCACAGGCGAGTGTGATTTGGGAAAGTCTCAAATCTGGGACTTAAACCAGAGCTTCAAAACCTCAGCCTAATGCCTCATCCCCAGATAAAGCCCTCCTTATGAAGGAAAATCACATTGCGCACCCCCAGCATTTGGAGGTCGGAGCTCTCTTTTCTTTAAATGATTTAATGCAGAGACCCCAAAGAACACTGTGTGCACTGACTATTTTTGTTCACTATGAAGCACAATTTGTAGCTATCAAAGCTGTATCAGTAGGGTGGAGTATAATTGCCACAGAGACATACGTGTTCTCATGATGCATTTGCTCGATACCTCCTGATTATATCCTCTGCGTAGGTTATGAAAGAAATGTGATCCTCACATCTGTCCTGATTGTAGGAGATGGCCACGCTTCTGCTGGATGCAGGTAGCAGATGGGCTGGATGTCGATGCGACCAAGGAACACTGGAGATCTAGCCAGTTTCTGAAGCCCACAGATTATTTTCTGTTTAATTCCCTATTCCACCTGTGCTTTTTGCACGTCACAGGCTGGTGGGTAAAGATGGGGAGGTAAAGGCAATGCGGCTGGTGGGATGGAGGATCTTCTATTTCTTGATGTAAGCCATCTTTCTGAAGCCTAAGACTTCAGTTTCTCCCTCAGTAGGTTAATATGCAAAACATTTAATAAAATGGCCTATTACACAAAACACCTGTGATGTCCAGAAGCCCCATATGACATACCTCGAGGCACTGTGGGACACTTGTGCCAGTGAGATGGACACAGAGCCGGGCACACCCTGGGCACCTCTCAGGGCTACGGGAGCATGACATCCTTCTTGTGCCTCCATCTGCTCTGAGCCTTTAGGGACCGGGCTCAGTGGTCCCCCAGGAGGGCAGTGCTTCATGAAGAATATTCAGAACAGCTTTATCTCTTCATCAGCTCACTGCCGCCAAAGCAAGACCTACCCACTCTCCCCCAACAGACAGCCTGCCCTTGCTGCCAGACGACTTGGTGACGCAAGACTTGCTGCTGGGTACGACAGACACCCAGATAGCAGGTGTAACGTGTGCCATCGATGGCTGACAGTCCCCGGCGGTGGCCAGGATTGATGCCATGCTTTGTTCGGGGTGGTGGCCCCTACTCTGGTGCAGTCAGCACCCTCGTCCTGCAGACACGGATCCACCTCTACTGATCAGAAACTGCTTTTCTCCTTCCCACAGTATCACTTCCCTTTCACATCTGTTTCCTCACTCCCCATCTCTGCAGACAAGCCATAGCCTGCCTCTCTACCCACTTAATCCTTGGTGTCAGATGGGTGCAGGAACTGGAAGGGAAAGATTGTTTTTAATCTGGAAGTGTTTCTGCCTCCACCCCTCAGGTCCTGCTTTTATTCTGGAGATCAAAGCTTTCCATCCTTTCCTCTGTTCAGTGCCAGCTCTTCCAGGTCTGTCCACTGAAAGATTGCCCTTTTGCCCTTAGTACAACACAACCATCTATGATCTTGGCTAGGGCTCTTTCTGTGAGTATTTCTCCTAATTTCAACACGAGGCATGATTTGTATCTCTCTGCCAAAGGATGTGGGCTCAGTGATGATGAGGTTTGTGCACCCCAACAAGAACAACTTTCCCCAGTAATTAATATACAATGGCTTTGGCAGTTGAACCGTCAGTTGTCCAGCTGTGGCTTCCTTTCCTGGTTTCACTTTTACCTGGTCCCTGCAGTTTGCCACATACATTAAAGCCATGGGCACACCCTGTTTTCGATTTTCTTCTTTCCCCCATCTTATTTCCTCATTCTTCTGCAGCTGACTGGGAAATTATCAGTGCTACAATGGGAATTTGGGAGATATGAAATAGGATGACTTGGGCCTGCCCTACCAGTAGCAGCAAAACCTGCCCAGCACTGCAGCTTTGTGATGGCATGAAGCAAAGCTCTTGCTAACACAACTTTGGCTTTAAATCACAGTGTATCACAGAGGCTACATCAAAGAAATGTCCTTGAGATCAAAATGTTTCTGGCTGCTCTGTTTAATACCTGACAAAATTTGGTGGTGGGTTTGGATGCTACGCTGCAGCTGGAGTGTGCTGGATACCCAAAAGCTGATCACCTCAAATGGTTTTTAGCTCTCTAGGTTATGTATGGAAATGGTATACTTTGCCTCATACCTATATCAGACTTAGATCACAGGGTAAATGCTCTACCAAACAAAAGAAGGAAAACATTTTTTCCGTTATTTCACTTTTTTCAATCAATGTTTGCTGAATGTGATAAGAAATGGCAGCATGGACAAACAGAAATGACTACTTTTAAATAACTGGAGTGTCTAACATTTCAGAAAAAGTGGAAGAACATTTTGAAAAAAAAAATTATACATGGGTCTTTACTGTTTTCTCTGGCGTACCTCAACCTAGAGAGAAGTCTTACCAAGTAAGATAGCAACAGGCAAATAAAGCAAAAAGGAGGATAAATAAAAATTGAGCAACAGCCCTGCTACATTAGATACGCAGATCTCTTATCACACCCACAGTCTCATCACTGAGAGATTTTGTAATGACAGCAAAGATTAGAGCACGAAGGGGAACGTGATGAAAGGCACTGCAGTGCTGCGGGCACAGTGCACACTGACACCATAGTTCCCTTCCCCTCCACGCCTCTGGTGCCGGCAGCCATGGAATGAGATGGACCCAGGCACGAGCTTCACGGCAGAGAACGATGAGGAAAGGAACGGCGCATCCTACGCAAGAGCCTGCGTCACAGGAAGCACCCTGTTTCTGAAAGCTCGTTCTTGGTTTGCTTGCACACGCACAGCACCCAGCAGAGCCTGGGCATAAAGCAACCTAAATTCCACAGTAAAAAGCCACTGCCTTCCTTCAAACGTCAATCTTTGGCCCATATTGTTTGTATAACTCCAGTTCCAGTCAAATTAGCCCATTATCTCTGGTATTGGACTTCCCACACTTTAGATGGTGACCAGAAAGAGAGCCCCAAGACCATTGCTACCTCATTAGGTGGGAGAAGACCATTTCCTTCTGTTTACAGATGGGGAATGAGATACAGAAGGGACCACCAGCCCGTGCCCACCCCGGAGTCCTGTGGAGTGGCTGAACCCAGAGACATCACCTCCCAAGCCAGGCTTCCTGCCCTGATAATGGAAAATGTGGTTTGCCAGGCAATTACAGGACATTCAGGCTGGAGATGACTAACTCATTCAGCTCAGGGCTGTGGCTCAGAGACATCCTTGTTTTTAGAAATGGGACACGTGACAGGATGTTCATGGGAAGCATCTGGCATCTGCCCGCTGTCCAACCCACTGGCATTGGGTGCAAGCAGTATTTTAAAACCCTTTGGCTTTAATGAAGCTATTCCTGGGTTGTGGCAGTGCGAGAACAACCAGGCCTATCATTTGTTCACAGCTTATCTACACAGCAGGCTCTCCTCGTAGAAGGTAATTCCGCTGTCTCCCAGTAAGCCCAAGCAGGCAGATCATGCCCTCATTAATTCAATATTTCAAGATCTTCCAAAAGGGAACAGCATCCACACAAAGTGGGGCAAGAAACCCACGTGGTTTTGTCTTGTTTCACTATCTGTGGCAGTAAATATTGGAGCAAATCTTTATTTTACCCTACTGTACACCAAGCCTTTTACCTTCACATGCAGGAGTTTTGCAGAGCCCATGCACAGCACCCCATGGGATTGGATTACTGAGGAGACTGGGGTGGTGATGAGGTGGTGGCCACTGCCTCAGCACCTTGTTCCCCAGCACAACATCTTCAGCAGTGGCTATTTTTCTCATTCTCTCCTCTCCAACAGGGAATAGGAGCATTTCTGAGATGCCAGGAAAGCTTGCTTGAAGAACATGTCATTTGTCACCTAGGCATCAGCAGCACTCGATTGCGTCATGGCCAACCTCATTCTAGCATCCAGTATGGATCCATGGTGACAAGGGCGGTGTGCAAGACAAACTCCTTGGGAATAAAGTTGGAGCTGCTCATCATCTGGCAAGTTTAACTACATAGCTTCCTATTTTTATGATCCACCCAGCTGTTTAGTGGGTCATCTGCCCAGTTTTTACCTATGACACTGATGCAGCTTCCTTCCCATATTATTCAGCTGGTTTGCACCAGCCCATTAAAATTACAGTCATCAAATGGAAAGTCTTAATTGCTCCATTCATTATCATCAGTGGTCATATCCGACAGTTAAATTATTTGCTTGGGAACTCCCCACAGGCTTCACAAGAGAGCTTTTAGACTAAATCAAGATTAGCTGGTTTGACAGTAAGGTGAGGACGGTTGGAGTAAGGAATGCCACCAACACAGGGGACCCCTTCCAATGACCCCAGCTAATAGCACCATTTGGGCATTTACTGACCATGCAGCTACCCTGAATTAGGACACAGGGTCCATCAGAACCAACAGTGATTTTAAGTTGACAACTTTGGAGCAGGGAGAAGCCTCGTGGCTCCAGGGCACCATGATTTTTAAGGATTATGGAGAATTTCCCCTTCACCAACAGTTGATTCTTAGTTACTTACATGAGAATGTCAGTAGAGGACAGCAAAACCATGACCTGTTTTATAGAACAGAGTAGGACACATCAGAAACATGATGTTCTGTATGGGGTAGGGACACCTGAAGATCTCCTCATGACTCACATTTCAGGGGGAGAGTCATGTCCATGTCGGTCCCGTCCTCCCCCCCCCCCCCCCCCCCCCCCCCCCCCCCCGATTTTCCTCCTAGAATTACCTCCTAGAATTACAGCTGTATGGCAATGCAGGTCAGCCCTCCTCACTCTTCTCAGCCTCATCCTATCAGCACCACCCACAGAAAGCTAAAATTTGGGGTGGAGAGGGAGAAATGAAGTCTCTTCAGACTGCAGTAACCTTAGTTCTTCCTGCAGTGAAAAGACTTGACATACACAACCAAGTGCAGCAATGAAACAGGACTTTCTCCTTTCAAAGCTGCCAGCTGCTGGTAACATCCCCACAGGACAAGAGCAGGGTGATAATAAGACAGGCACATGCATAAACTGATGGTATGGACAGCCATGTATAAAATCCCAGAAACTCCAGTCAAATAGCAAGTCCCTCAGGAGTGAAAAGGAGTTGGCAGATTTGGATCAGGGATCTTACAAGGTCTGTGACCTCCACAGCCAAGGAATATTTAGAATTTGGCCTTTGCAGCTGAAACCCTTTGTTGCTCACAGTAGTCTGACATTAACATTTACCAGTTTTACCACCTCTTTCACCTTAAAGCCAGCCCATTTCTCCACCACTTCACTTAGTCATGGGCAAGCCAGTATCACCACTTAGGAGTCCCTAGCATCACATACCTGCTTTTCTACATCTCCACTGTTGGCCAGTATTGCATCACTCTATCACTGACTTTACAGCCAGAAGTTTGTCATCAGTGCAGCAACTTGCAATTTCAACAGCAAGACGCACCATTCCTACACTGCTTTGCCTTCCCACACCCACATTCATTCTTTAACTGCCAAAGTCACCTTACGCAACACCTCAGATTCTTGCTTCAAAGTGAAGAACAAAACCCAACAAAGCTGCAGATGTAACATTGCCTCTTTTACTGATATAAGCCAGGGGCTGAGCCACACAGAGGTCCTTGGAGAACACCAGACCTTCCACAAGTGTTGTGTAAATAGCTCATCTGCCTGTCTCACTCCTCACTGGTTTGCATCCGCAGCACTATCTGGGCTGGGGATCAGGTGAGCTCTGGCTGTGCATCAACTAATTACGACAAGCACCTGCAGCTCTACCAGGAATGAGGGGTGGTGAGTCAGGAGGTAGCACATTCCTCCAGCTCAGCACCTGCACTGCCACAGGATGGTGCTCTAGGACTATCTAACTCATTCTCTTTGCTTTGAAGACAACAATATCACTTTTCTCAAAAAGCAGGACCTCTCCAATCCCACAGAGCTAAATTCCCCCATCTGCTAGACTGATTAGGAATTTAAAAGAATTACATGAACACATGAAGAGACTTCCCCTAAAAGCTATTCTCAGCCAGCTTTTACCATTTTCCCCAAACCTATCAAAACCAATAGATGTCTTCTGAAGCACAGTAGCCCTGCTCAAAACCACCTGTCTTTTTAAAGATATGCATCCCAACAGGAAAACCCCCAAAGCCTACAGTTAACTCAGACAGCTTCTAGGATGCTCCAAATTTCTAAAAGTTTTGAGCAGAAAAGAGCTCCATATTAAGATGTGGTTTTAGATTTGCAAACAGCTTCTGAAATAGTGGGAGCTGCAAACAGGTTTCCATGCTAGAGAGAAACTAGCAACAGAACTCTCCCCAAACCCAGTGCATCAAAGATTTGATAAGGCCTGTTTCAATACTATCCAGCATGCTCAATAAGCTACTAAAGCCAGAGCACAACTCTCACTTCAACAACTGAAAGGAAAACCTACACAGAGTATCTGTCCATGAAAAAAAGGCCCTCAAGAAGTAAATCCAACAGGAACAAATGATACTGTTCCAGCACTCCCTACCTACAAACTGACATACAAACCCCAGGTGCTGCCCAACCCATGCCCCCTTTATGTCTGCTTGAAGCCAGATTGCCTTCAGCTGCCCCCAGGCACCCACTAAATATAACAGCTCCCCCTTGAGCCTTTGCTTTTTTCTGATGCAGGAGGTCTTTTGAGGGAGCTGTTGGTGTAGGAGTTAGTTACTACTAGAGTGCTTTATTTGAGCTAGCATTATAAAGATGGTGGAAGTCTCTGAAGCTTAGGAACAGGAAAAGTTGCTCTGAATATAGTAGAAAGCTCTTTTTTCCTGCTCTGTTCCTCTCTGTAATGGATTGAGAAAATGCTGGTAATTGTACTGGCTGAATGGTGGAGAAAGTTCTGCTTTGACTCCTTTTCCAGAAAGGGCTTTATATTTGTAACAGTTTACTTATCCACAAGTTGCTTCTCTACTGAAAACCCACCCAGGGTTGCCTTTCTTAGCAAGGGGGAGACTTCTCCAAGCAAAACACTTATGAGTGAAGAGCCTGCAAGTCTGTAGCCAACTCTGCTCTGCAGCCCTGCTGTGAGACCACCACAGGTACTTAATTCCCATATCAAGAGCTAGGGTGAAAAATGGTTTCAGATAGTTTTAATCTGTGTGCTATTATGGAGGACTGTGCTTCACTGCTGCTGTCTCTAGCTGGGATAGTCTTGGGGCTGATTGAGCTTTTGTTTTTCTCTACTGGCTGTTTCTGTAGCTTCTCAAGCAGTTAAAGCCCTGGCTTGCAGGATCCTGTCTGATACCTGGGCTATAGACTGCAGGAAGAAATTCTGAGAGGCTTCTACCTGCTTTTCAACCTCTTTGTGGCATCAAACTACATCCCTAACATTTTGGAGAACAGTATCTTAAGCTTTTGCTTGCTCTCCTCTATCACCAGGATTTTGGGTGCTGAGCAGCTGTGCACCATCAGTCTCTGGTGGGCAGCTGCTCAGTTCTGGGCTGTTAGCACTGAAGTATGTCCTTGGCCTGGCCCATTTCAAGGAGGGAAGAAGCTGCTGTATGTGTTTCAGAAGAAAATGCAGCTTGGCTAATTGCATGAGAGCAGCGGATGGCTTAATTGCTGTTGGAGATCCTGTAGAAACCAGGAACTGTGTAAGCAGGTAGTGCCCAGAGGAGGGCATAGCTAAGCTGTATTAACCAGGCTGTGATTGCAGGTGTGTTGGGGTAGCTGGGATGCTCTTGGGGCTGTTGGAAATCCTGAGTCTTATTTCTAGTTAAGTGGCTGAAGTACAGATACGCATCCACCAGGTGACAGCTGTGAGCATGTCAAGGAGATGCTCCAGTGTAGATTACTGTCTGCAGCAAGATGGGCTTTTAAAATAATGAAAAGCCTGGTAATGCACTTTAATAAGCACAGCTACTGTGCTTTTAACTGTAAGGTTAGCTAACACGAAGTTGGTTTCAAGTATGATATAAAAAAGTCTGAAAAGTAGTAATAAACTCTGCCACATGTGAAACAGTAGGAAATGAAAGGCTTTGAGCACAGGTGCTGGCAATGATGAGAGCAGATGGGCTGCAGCTGCAGGGCTGGTGCTGGTCTGGGGTCAGCGAATGCAGCTCTGGGGGACATGCAGGGAGCTGCCTTCCTGTGGATGTTGCCTCTGATCCCTTCCGATGCAATGGATGGTGTTGGTGACACATGGAAAGTGCTTTCTATCAAACCAAGGCTGGAAGGCCTGTGGGTCTGCTCTCCTATGAATTGTTGGCTGCTGTGTGCTAGAAGTGGCTTTGGATGCTTTACTGTAGATGTTGGAGGCAGGATGTTTCTTATGGTATGGGGGTAAACCCACCAACTACTATGTTTTTGAATTGCACCAGAAATAAGGGACTAAAGAGCAAATCCCTAGCTATGAAATGCTGCTGGTGGCTTCAGCTCTTACCTGGTAGAGACGATGCTGCTGTTCACCAATTCATGCTTTGTCCTCTTGCTCTTCCTGCTAGGTTTTGAACTGTAGGTATGTGGTAAGCCAAAGCTGATCAGGAGAGAACAATTCACCCTGCGAAGACAGCTTCAGACTGCAAATGCTTTAGGTCCTGCTGACTCTTGTTGAGAACTTGATGTGTCCTCTGAGAAGCCTCAGAGTTGTCAGGTGGCTCCCTCCTCCTGTGGGACAGTGGCTGGGGACAAGTACACTGAGTAAGACTTAAGTCTGGGATGGGAAAAACATTTCTAATGTGTTCCTAAGCTCTCCTGTCAGAAACTAGAAAGGTCTTGGTCTTAATTACTTTCACAATATTTTTCTTGGGGTTTTCATTTGAATTATTCTTTGTGATGTTGCTGAGTTAAAACTACTGGTTATCAGCTACTGGTGAAAGGACTCTCATTTTGAAATATTATTTTAATTCTAAAATCTTTAGCTATAGAGGACCTAACATAACATTGTCAAGGGCAAATTTGTGTTAGGTGACTGAGTCACTCTTTGCTTTCAGCCTACAAGCATCCATGGGCAGGGCTGGGCGGCTGGTGCAGACCAGGCTGAGATCCCTGGGGCAGGTTGCCCTTGCTGCTGGACTGGTGGGCTGTGGGGTTTGCAGTGTAGCTCTGACCTAATGCTGCCTGTCTACCTGGGCTGGGCTAACTTGACTGCATGACATTTTGAATTTAACTACCTTGATGCATCTGTCCACCTCTCTAGACAGTTCTGAAAGTGGGATAGAGGTTTCTGAATGGCAGAGACACTTCCTAATTTCTCACCCTTTTTGTTTTTAATTAGGAATAATAAAAATGTGGCAGTTGCTGCCCAGCTTGTTGAAAAAGCAGGCAGCTGTATCGCACAGATGCGTTTAAATATAAATCACATGCATTTTTGTTGCAATACTATTGTCTACAAGTGGTGGAGCTCAGCAGAGTTGGACAAATGGGAAGTGTTTGCAGGCAAGTGATGTAGAGAACATGATGAAGTGAAGCTCTTAAACAGGGAAGTTCCCCAGATGAACATGCAGTACTGAATCCTCTGACTACCTAGGACCTCTTAAAGCCTGGGTATAACACGAAGGTGTGGGTGAAAACCCATGGAGGCAGGTGCAGAAAGGCTCCTTCGCTCATGCTGCTGCTGTAACCTCAGTCTGCTGATGTGCCGCATTCACAGGCTATAGTGGAGCTGCCGGGACGGGGAATGGAAGAGTGCTCCCTTGCTGGATACTGCCAAACAGCTTCACCCTCCTTTGAATGCAACCACATTAGAGGTGTGCCCTTGGGCTACTTGGTGGAGAGCACAACTTCATTACTTCTCTTGTAGTAGGCAGATCTGGTGCAGGTGTAAGTCACCCTCACCTCTGCTGACTGCAGGGAAGTTGTGCCACTTCAGAGCTGCTGTGTCTGATTTTTTTTTTTTCTGGCTCCAAGACAGTCTGCTTGCTTTATTTTTGGCTTTAAACCTTTTGTTCTTTTAAAAGATGTTTCCTTGCTGTGCAAATCAAACTGAATTTGGAGTCCTGTAGCCTGCCAAACCTTGTCATAGTGACATGTTTGGGAGTATCAATTCCAATGCATGTCATGGCTGATAGGAAAAAAAGAAAATCACTGCAAATCTAACAGTTTGTGCTCTGCCTTGTTCTGATACTGTTGCTTTCCTCTGAATGGCTGGGTGTTTGTGGCATTGTGGGTCCTTGATGGCTTGGAGGTTTTGTGCTGAGCCCTTGGCTTCTGTGCTATGAAGGAGTGCGTGCCTGCCTGGGGCTCACCTTGCTGTGGCTCCCTCATGCTCCCTGAATCCATTGGCCACATGATGGAGCACGAGGGATTGCTGAGGTACAGTTTACAAATGCACAAGCAATGATTTAGGGTAAATTTAATTGGGATTTATTGGATGATAGGGTCATAACATTTTTTGAATTTGTGAATAGCTTAATGTCTTACCACATACAGCAGTGTGGTCTAGGGGTTAGAGCACTGCCCTGACAATTCCAGTGTTTGCTGGTAGCTTATTGATTCACTGTGTTTGTCATCTTACAGCTGTCTCAGCTTTTCTGTAAGTTGTTTTGAGATCCACTGTGGGGAGCTGAGTATTTGTTACCAGCACAGGCAGAAGCATTGCTTGTCTTTCCATGGCTGCTGCACAACTGGGGATTTTCAGCTCTACGTCAGGTGTGAATAGGGATGGAGGAAAAAAACAAAATAGAAAGCAGGTAGTTTGATGCAGTAGAGGCTTTATTATGTGAGATGTCAGTTATATACCATAGAGAATAAAGTAATGCAGACTATAGAGCAAGTACTCTCTGGCTTCCAGCTGGTACACCAGAGGTGGATGTTTAAGTAGTAAGTGCTTCCAGAGTGAGTTGTTTCACGCAGTAGACCCCCTTGACTTGAAAGTCAAGTCCTGTTTTCTACCATTTTACATTTACTTTTCTTATTTCTGTTGGCTGCATATAGAACAAAGCATAGAATTAAAAACCAGTTTCTTTACAAAATCTCCTCTGGAACAAAGTTGAGAGCAGAAAGACATGTATATTCTTAGCAGTATTAGCATGGAAAGACCTCGGGTTTTGTTGGCACTGGGCTAGCTGAAGCCACTTCAACAATGCAATGTCATCCATGTGAGTGATTATGCCCAGGGTAAAACTCGCATATCCTTTACATTGGCAGTCATGGAGAAACTGTCTTCATGCAGCTGAGATCTGAGCCCTCTGTAGACGATAGGAGACTGTAGGTATGAAGCTGTGAGATCTCTAAATCTAATGCAGAGTATAACATGGAGAGCATTAAATAAGGGCTGGTTTGTGAAGGTGTCAGGTTGTCCACAAGCCCCTGTGATTGCAGCAGAAGAGTCATGCTTCTGAAAGCTGTGCCTGTGAACTCAGCTCTGGGTGTGCATCTTGCTCTTCATTGCCTGGTTGTTCTGTGGGCACCTCCATGGAGCTTATGGTTGCCCACAGTTGTAGTGGTAGCTGTTGGACCACTGGTATGAATAAGGATATGAGCTGTGTTGGTACATGTGAGCTGGAGCACATATCTGAGGGCATCCCATAATGCCTGGCTGTGCACAGTGTGGCATGCAGAGATGTTCCTTGCCCTGCATGTGGGCTTGAGGGAATGCCATAGTGCATGGATCAGGAGACCTGGGGCTACAGGAGGAAGACTGGCCTTCTACAACGTGTGTCTCAACACACCGTGATGAACATGGTGCAGAGCACTTGGGGCTGCTCTGCATGGTCTTCCTCACAGCGCACAGCTTGGCGCCTTTGGAAGCACATGGTGTGCATGACACGCACTTCCCTGCACTGGGGTTGTGGCACTGTGTGAAGACGGGTGTGGCGTGCTTCGCTGTGCCTGGAATATAGCACTGCTGCTTGTATTGGTACCCATAATAAGCCATTGTTCTAGGATGGAGATGAACCTAGAAAACAAAGTAGGGAAGAAAGGTAAATTAATTCCTTGCAGATCACTGCTTGTATCTGAGAAGTTGCCTTTCTGCTGTTTGAGCTTGATGCTCTGACTCTCAGCCCTCCTCTATGTAGCAGAAACTGCACAGCATTGCATTTGACTAATGATCTCTCTCATAGCTTCAGATGTCGCGTGCAGCAGGTAGCTATTATCCCTAGAAGAAGGGGAGTTTCAGGCATAGCTGGGAAGTGACCTGCATGCTTCAGCTAGTGAGGCAATGGCATATCTGGGATTAGTGCTGAGGTTTTCATCTTTTTGCTGCAAGGGCTATCATTTATTTGCTTTCTAGACGCTTCAGTTGAAACTGGAATTACTTTCTGCTGGCATTAGGGAAAGCAAAAGAAAGTATTGCCCTTCTTTATGCTAATTTAAATTGCAGGCCAGAGGATTGTTATCTTTGTAATTGGCAGGGTGATGTGGCAGAGCTCTATTTTTAAAAGGTTAATGTTCATTAAGGACAGAGTGACTTTTGAAAGTCTGGCTCAAGCTGTCCGTGTCCCATATGAGTAGAAAAAGTCAAATGTAACTCTCTGCATCTCAGGATGCAGCTGTGTAGTTACTTTACTGGCTACTCTGTACTCTGCTGTCTCTTGCTCTTTCTCTCCTTTGTTTGCTCCAGGAGAAGCTGGGGATCAAAGGGCTGCAAGAATCACAGGAGGTGTCTGCTCACATCTGTAGCTCAGCTGCCTGAATTAGCCTGTGGAGCACCCTCTACTGCCAGGGCTGAACTGCTCCTGGCATGGAGAAGGCCTGCCTGAAGGCAGGAGGGTGCAGGGTCTGTCCCAGCTGCTGGGAAGAGGCATTGCCTAGCTGTGGGATGCCAGCACTGTCTCTGGAAGACATGAGGTGTCTGTTCCAAAGACATGATTGAGCATGGAGAAGTGCTGAGACCTTGGATTTCCTAATTAAAATTTAGAATCTCACTGCAAATCAGGTTTGCTCAGCATTACTAAATGGCACCTGGTCATCTGTACTTTGCAATTTGGTGGCAGTTGACTTTGCAGATATACAAGACTACTCTAAGAACAAGCTCTCAAGGGTCAGGTCCCAGCTACTGTAGATCAATGTGAATTTTTTACAAAGATGTCAGCTGACAATTAACTGCAGACACAGGAGAAATGCCAGGCAGGACTGGATCAGGGTTTTCTTGCTATGTTTTGAAAGTGGGAAGGTAATATTAGCTCTTGTAAAGAAGAATCCCCAAAAAAGTGTGTATAAAAGGGGCCAAATAGGCAGAAGCCAAAATTTCCTTCAGTTATTCCAGATAAAAATTAGCCTCAGTGGTATAATAGAAGTAATCTACATCAGTCTCTGATTAGGATGGTAAGGGTCAGCTGCCAGAAATAGTTACTTGAACTACTAAAATAAATGGCCTCTAATATAGGAGAAACCTAGAATTCAGGTTTTTTCAAAGCAAAATAAAGATATGGGTGCCTAAATGGCCATATCAAAGTAGAAACTTCACATCCCAAACTGGGTGAGGTTCTGTAAATCTCAGGCTCAACTTTAAAAGCCTGTATCTGTCTATGCCTGTTTAAAAACAAAACAAAAAAAAACCCAAGAAAGATCCTTTAAAAGAAACAACCTGCTTAATTTGCAGTATCAGAGTATTTCTGCCTGATCTAGATTCAAGTTCAAAGTACCAACAAAAGGATAGTTTCCTAGTTAGAAATAGAAATAGGCAAATAACTTACCGAGCTCACGGCGGAGAGTAAGAACTGGATTGGGAGCTTGGAAATGTGTGTTTTTATATGGTCTTTTAGACTGCATGGAAAACCTGAGCCACTCTGTATCAAATCCTAATTAGATACAGGAGAGAATTTATTCATATGCAACTTTTTCATTGGCTGTAATTATTTTACTTGTGATTATTAGTATATAGTTATCCCCAAACACCACGAAATGCACCTCACACCCTGCGGATTCTTTTCATTTTAAATCTTTATGGGAGAAGTAAAAGCTGCCTTTTATTCCATTGACCTCATTAGTTACATAAAGAAATCTATCCCTCTCCTCTTAAAGCTTCTTTTAGCAGATTGACAATCTGGAAGCAGCAGGGGGGAGTGGGCAATGATCATCCTTACTCCATTTTCCCTTTTATTCATTTAAATGCAGGTGGGCAGCTGGGGGCATTGAGGAATCTGGCTTTGCAAAGCAAGGCTGGGAGAGATGTACCCAAAGCTTGGCACTCAGTGACTCATTGTATGGCTGATCTAGTGCTCTTCAAACTTAGTCATTCCCTGATTTTTATTAGGCTTTGCATTTGGTTGCTTTTTATGGCTGGAAACAAGGCTGGTGGAAGGTATGCAGGCAAGGGGATACTGCCTTTTTGTGGGGCATAAAACTCTCAGGGCTGCGTCCAAGGCTTGTCCTGTGACAAATTGAAATCTGCTTGGAAACTGGCATAGCTAAATGTGCAAGGAATCGTAACTTTGCCAAGGATTTAGAAGCTGGCTATGGAGACAGTGCTTTATACAGGCAGCTGTGGTCCTACAGGCACTCTGATTGGATCAGACTTGATTAGCAATTGTGCTTGTGACATCTGGTTGGGTTCCTTGGGTGAGAAACAAGGATCACCAGGTTGGACTAGATTATGGCATCCCAATGATAGCAAAGGGGGGAGTGCTTTTTCTAATGACTCCATTATCTCACTCTGTGACCATCCCAACAGCTGCTGGTTTGCACCTAGGACTCAGCTGTGCCTGTGCAGTGCTGCCTATACGTGTGGCTTGTGCTTGTCCATCAGAAGGTAAACTACTCCCTACACGTGATAATTAGGAGCCTTTGATGTCTCAAGACGCATCCTTTAAATTGGGTATGTGCTGGCATTCACTATAATGGAGTCCCGCTTGAAAAGCTTTGCTCATGCAAAACATTAATGAGCATTTGTAAGGAATTTTAAGAGGTCTTGTGATGAAGATGCCATTTATTAGCCTCTGTCAGTGTTATGCTTGTTTTATGTATGGA
Source organism: Pelecanus crispus (assembly GCF_030463565.1). Lineage (NCBI taxonomy): Eukaryota > Metazoa > Chordata > Aves > Pelecaniformes > Pelecanidae > Pelecanus > Pelecanus crispus. The sequence goes on from NC_134664.1 coordinate 3,942,346, forward strand.
TAAACATAGGTCTGCACAAGCATGGTACCTGGAAGGACCATCTTAATTTATCAGTACAGCAAGGCTGAGGTGTGGGGTAAGAATAGGCTCTGAGATAGGTCATGCCATGAGTCATGGCTGTGGTTCAATAAAGTTCAGTGTTCTTGTCATTTTTTCCTTTTTCCAGCTCAGAGTACCTTTTTAGAAAGATGCCAGCTGATTTTAGTGGTTTAGCTTGCTGATTTTACATAACTAGTAAATATAATACAAGTTCGTATATTATAAAGGGGAAATATAGTTATAACCCTGAATGCTGACTTTTGCAAGCCTTTGTTTTAGGACAAAATGGTGGATACAGGCAGCAAGGCCAGTGCATCATCTTGATATCACATGTTAAGCAATAGCCAATGCCATCTGCTTCAAGGGAAAATATTTTTCCAAGTGGGCATGCTTTGGGTTGGAAGGGACCTTTAGAGATCATCTAGCCCAACCCCCCTGCAGTGAGCAGGGACATAAGATAAACTTAGCTAATTGGACATTGCATTAACTTGGAGATAATGCTCAGAGGCAGGAGCCTTTATCAGCGATTCCATCTCTGTTCACCTTGGTGTAGTACCAGAGTGTAGCAGATCATTGCTCTTCACCTTTCCATTGCATAGCTCATAGAGACTCAACTGCTGGGCAATAGCCCTTGGCAATGGAAAAATGGGTATTTCTTCCCTCATTCTCAACCTTCCTGGTGAATTTATGGCTCATGGCTTAATGTTAATGCATGAGCTATCACATGGAGCAATGAGAAGTATCAGGACCAGCTGATAAGATTGAGAGCCCCTTGTAGTGGTGCACTGTGTAGCAGAGGATATGTCTGGGTAGGAAATTCCTCACATCCCATTTGCTGGAAGCAGTTACAAATCTTCTTGTGATGCTGAGCCCAGTGCTGGCTTTCTTCAAAGCATGTTGTTTCTGTAGCTGTTCACATCAATAAAATTCAAAGCACCTAATGGAAGGCTAAGCTATGGGGAAGTGTGTCATTCTCTGCAGAATAATGGAGTGATGCTGGGTGGTTTGAGGCTGGGACAGCGGTGAGTGTTAGGTTTGGTTAAGTGCATAGGGCAACAGTTTTGGAGCTATTTTTGATGCCTGCTCTCCGCTACACAGGCTGTCCTTTGGATGTTTGCAGCACCACTCCAAGCCTGTCCTGTTTTTTTTATAAGCTGGGCATCAAGCTGCATGGGTGGACGTTCAGAAGAACAATAGCCTCGGGACTTTTACTTATGGAATATCTAAAGCCTTGTTCATAAGAAAGCTTTTTTCCTTTGAGAGAAATGAAGCACGAATTGCAATGGTAAAATGCAATCTTTTAATGCAAAGGAAAAGTAGAGTGCACAACTGCTGTCTGAAATAAAGCAAATGAAGATAAATGTAATTCCAGGGATTCAGCAGGTTTTATTTCTAAGAATTACTATTTGTTTCACACTTTCATAGTCGCAAGCAAGTTCGGCTCCCCCTGCAATTGCTGTCACTTGACAGCCTTTATGGTATTGCTAACTTAAAGTGGGAAAAACCTCAGTGGCTCCTCATGTCTGTATTCTTTGTTATGAAATAAAATGTGCGAAGCCTCTCCAGGTTACAGTCTATTTAGCTGTGAGCTGATCACACATACCTGGGTTGAGGAGGAGAAACCAAGAGAAATGGATGAAGCGCTGAGCCTCAAATTACTTTTATATACTTTCCTAGTCAGCCGGGTGGAGAAGACACCTTTTTGGGCACAAAGTCCTTATTAGCCAAAGCCAACATGTAATTGATGTAATTATTTCTAAGGTTCATGCCTCACCTGCTGTGGTGCGCGTGCTAAACCACACACATTTCTGGAGTTTTGGACTTCATAAATCAGATCTGTTTGTGGTGTTTCAATGGTTTCAGGGATGGATTTGGTTCTTGATCTCTCTGCAGTTTTTGAACAGTATAACCGAATGGATGTCTTCAGAGAGCTCCCTGCTCTTGTGGTGAGCTCTACCTTAGTCTTTTAAGGTTTTATGCATCTTTCCTGTGTATCCTTACAGATAGAGGAGTATTAATGTCTTTTGAAGAATCTTAACACTTCAGTGAAATACAGAATAAATATGTGCCCTGTCAGCACTTTCTGAGTGTTTGAAGGTGTTGATGGCTTGTCTGCAGCTCAGGTGTTTTTTCTGTCTCCTGGTGGATATGAAGATGATGATTTTTGTGTTTACTATCTTTTGTTTTTAAGGTGCTGGAATTTGGTTCTTAAGCTTGTTTTAACTGGTAAATTGAGCTGACACGTGCGCTGTTTTGCTGCATTACTTCCTTATGGATGCACTCTTTAGTTACTGAGTTTTGGCTATGGTTCACTGGTTGACTCATCACTTTTATTTCCTTGTCTTCTCTGGTAGCATTTGAGCTGGCAGTTGTAATACGCTTGTTAAAAAAAAATACATATGACAACATCAGTTGTGTAGAACACTAATGAGCTTTTACGATGTGCTTTGAAAACGCTTTCAGAAAGCATTGGCATGCCGACTGTCAGTGTTGTTAACCTTTATGTTCAGATACATAGGCTCTGCAGTGACATTAACCCCAAGCAGTCTGCAGCAGAGAAGGAAACAAGTCCCAGCAGTGTGGATTTCTCTTATGTTGGATTGCAGATCTTGACTTTTCAAGACAGAACTATTAGTACATTTCTGAAATAAAACTTAACATTTAGTTTTATATTCAGTTGGCTAACTTGAAAATAGTAATTAGATATTAATTCCAATGTTCTTGAGGAATTAATTTAGGGATAAATTGCTACCCAATCTAAGTTGAGATAAACATATGTTGCAATTCACATGGTTATCTTCAATTACAGAAAAGGCAGAGCCAATTTTCCAAAGGAATTACAAATGTCGTCCTCAAACATTATGACACTATGAAGATAAATTTCAGTGTGCAATTACAGTAGGAAAACAGCCCAGCCATTTCCCGTTGTTGTGGAAATCTTGATTGAGGTTTCTGCTCCACAGTAGCATATAACGCAATGAGGTCTTATCCTGCCCTTCAAAGTAATTTTGCTGCCAGTCTGATGATACAGAAGATGTTTTCCTGAGATTCCTTAAAAGGGGGTAACCTTGTTCTGCTGTGTTACCACATCCACCTCTAACTCCACCAAAGGAAGGCTTTTCCTTGCAAGAACATGCTGCTGCTGGGAGAAAGGGAGAAGGCTTTGTGGTGAGGTTTACTGTAGCAGAGGAGCCCAAGCAAGTCCTCTCTATCTCTAAGTAGCAAAATATCTTTGTTTTTAAGTAAAATGAAGTGAAAATCAGAATGGACAAGTTGCTATCCCCTGTGGCCAGGTGGGAGTGTCTGTATGGCACATGCCACTGCCATCCTTGGCATCTGTTGCTGACTATGGCTGAGTGTCAGACAGCCTCCTCACGCTGCTGCTGAATGTGGAGGATAACCCCACACTGGCAGTGCCAATTCATTAGCAACTGGGATTACAAAAGGAATCTTCCACTTGTTCTATCCGCACAACATACATTACTATTATAATGGCTTTAGGTGCTCTTTTATTGAAGAAGGGACTCACTGGAAAAAATGCCTGACGAAGTCTAGTAAATTTTCTTCCAAGCAAATGGCTGCTTACCACCTTCTCAGGAACAAGTCCATTCATGGACGATGTCAAGCTTGAACCATATAAACATTTTGTCTTTCTCCAACATGTAGAGGCAGAGTATCCCCTCTATATAAAGTTTTGAAATAGCAGAGACTGAAAGGCAGTAAAATACAGGTCATACAGGGTAGAAGGACAACCTAATAATTACAAAGAGTGATTTATTTAAAACAATTGACATTCATTAACAAAGTTAAGTCTTGAAAGAAATGTGTTTAGTAATTGATTAGGATGTTATGCATGTAGGTGATTCATGCTTTGGGCAGTCTAAGACTGAGTATAAAAGTGCTCAACATCAGATCTTGTAGGGCCATTTCTCTTATTTCTCTTGTGAAGTAGGTAAGTTTCATCTGAATTTCTTTCTAACAAAGCCTTTGTTTGTACTTTTAATTCAGGGTGGATCATGTGCAAATATTCTGCTATCAATCTGAAGTTTTCTTGATGTAAATTAATAAATTTGTGACTGTTCAGCTGTTAGCTTTGGTGAATGCAGATCTGGATTATAAGCGCCGACTAATTTTTCATGAAGACTCATTTCCAGATGTTATTGTGTTCAATACAAGATTTATAGGTGTCTTCTAGAACTGAGCTATGAAAATTCTGCCTTTCCCTCTAGCGTGTTGGTAGTCTCTTATTATAATGTTTGATCATGAAACTCTTAAGAATTTGTGCCTTATTTTCATACTGTTCCCTTGTGCTTCAGATTAACCATCCCTGAAACATGGTGCACTCTTTAAACCCATGCACTGACAGCAGTGCCTCCCTGTGTGGGGTGGCCGTGCCACAGCCTGTTGCTGACAGCTGCAACGAGCCCTGTGTTCGGCAGTGTCCTGACTCCAGGGTGGTGATCTATCCTCCGCCGGTGGTTGTGACCTTCCCTGGACCGATCCTCAGCACCTTCCCGCAACAGAGCGTCGTGGGATCTGCAGGAGCCCCTGAAGTTGGAACTGGCTTTGGTGCTGCCCAAGCTCCTGGGGGCTCACATGTTTATGGTGGTGCCAGATGGGGACGGGGATACCCAGTTGGAAGCTGCAGACCATGTTAAACTTAGTGAGAGTTGCTGCTGAAAGAGGAATGTCCAGGAAATGTTGAGCAGTATGTAGATATGTGGCTGAGTGCCAGGGCACAGCATTTAGGAAAGGTTGAGCATTTTTGGCTGCCATTAAATGTATCTGTAGATGCTCAGATCTTCTGAAAAAATCCATTTACATCCTTCTTAGATTACCCTTCCTGATTTTCTTTCTAATGTCTTCCTATCTTTAAGTGCTCTGATCTCAATGCTATGGACTATATTGCTAATTCCTTGGGGGCTCGTAGGTATCATTGTGGCAATGCAAAGGGATCTGGTATGACATCCGTTTTAGATCCTTTTGTAGGCTGCTTCTGTGGCTAATGATGTGTAAAAAAGGACTGTGGAGTCAAACGGCCTATGCTCTCTTTCTGTGCTGGATGCGTCTTGCTATGATCAGGGCTGAGTATCAACACAGAGCTGCTATAGGGAAGCAACATCAGTTATTACATGAATCATCTTGCATCAAGCCACGGGTTGCAGGCAATTTGTAATCTGTACTATATAATCTTGCCTCTGTACAATCTGCTTCTTTCTTATTAAACATGACATTGCAACATGTTATTGGCCTCCATGTGCGTGTGCATATCTGTGTGTTCCCCTCTGCTCCTCCTAATTCAGCTGCCTTTGTCCTGCTGCACCAAACTGATCCTATCAGTCTGCTTCAGGACAATGATATTCTTGAGAGATTTGGCAGTGGGTTGTGTGTGCATCTCCTTTCCACAGCAACCTCTATGCTGTAGCTGTCCCTTCATGAAACTGCTGCCCACATCTTTGCTTTCATTGTTCCTGGTCTTGCTCAGCTCTGTGGAGCTCTTTCCTCAATGTTGACTTTTCTGGCACACTGTTGTTACCTGTTAGCTGGCGTCCTCAGGCTCAACCTCTCCATCTAGGCAGTGATACAACGCATCAGAGCAGAGGTGTGGGGAGAGTCAGTATTACTAAGAAGAATCTGAAGCCAACTGTTATGTAAGAGCAGCTATTTTTGAGTGTAAAGATTAAATTTCTGGCTTTGCCGTTCTGCTCAATGTTTTACCGCAATGTAACCTATGCATGTGAAAATGGCTGACAACGTTCATTACAGAATTTTGAATTTCTTCAGGAACATATTGATAATAAACTTTTCACAAGCTTTCCATGCTGCTGTGTTTGTTTGAAATGTTATGTAGTATATTAATACTTTGTTACAGAAAGAGTATAATTCAGTACCGCAAGATGACATGAGAATACTGTATTATTTCATAGTAGTCATGCTTTGGAGAATTATTATCCTTATGTGTAAGAAAAACAAAGTTGACCAGGCATTGTGTGTAATTGACTGTTGGTGAGCCTTAGATGAGGTGATTAAACCAGATTCTCACCAACCACATAAATCCTTCCTTACCAAAGAGAAATCCACCAAACCTCAAAAAGCCAGATGAAGGAATCTTTATTGTTATGCTAATGGTGTATTTAGAAATGAGCTGAAGTTTATTATTGAGGCTTCTCAAGTTGCACTTTCCATGTAATAAGTTGAGACTTGCTGTAACCACAAAACACCAAGTGTCAGTAAAATCAGGAAATTTTGCCAGTGGATTTCTATGGAACTATTTATTCATTTCGAATGAATGAACCTTTTATTCATTTTGATATGAAAGCTACCCATGTGAAATGCTCTGAGGACTAAAGATATCAAGTATCTTACTAAGAAGATACCAATGTCTTTTTAAGATAGTAGAAGCATTTGTTAATGTTTCTTAGGTTCTTAATTGCATTATGGGATAAGAATATTCATCTAAATATGATGACTTTTGAAATGCTCCTTGTTCCTCTTGTTGCTTCCAGTAAGGCCATTTTTCCTATACCATGGTCCACTTTCCCTTCTGTTAAAAGGTTTTGTAATATTGTACTCTTTAGGAAATACTTTGAAAAATGTTCTAGTCCAGTTTGTGCAATAGTCAGGGGCCTGACTTCTCATGTGGGAAAAGTTTACTCTTTAAAAATGATCCCCACTCTTGCAGTGAATCTTTGTGCTGGAAGCATGTCCTGCAGCATGCCTCGTGTGTGGGTTGTTCACAAGCTGCATTTAAATTGGTAATTTCCCCACTTGTATGTGGTAAATATATCCTGGTTCAGACTGGCATTCAGAAGTTTAAATGAAATTACAGGAGTTAGTTTTCTGTTAGCTAAATTAGCTATCTGTCATCTGCTATGATAATATCTGAGAGACACAAAGTTCCTCTAATCATCCAACTTTTATTAAGCCTTAGGGCATAAAACCCTATGAAACAGGGAAAATGCTCTTCACACACCACTGAACAAGTGTATGAGAAACTCAGAGCTTCCTGAGATGTTAGGATGGATCCATGGGAAACGAGCATCAGTGCTGTTGACTGATGCTTGAGGGGGCCAGGGAATGGTCTGGACCCTAATTCTGCAATGATTTGGGGCTTCTTGAATCACCCTGATGTTCTTGAATAAATAGGTAATAAAATAATCCAGTCCTTGTTTGGTAACTAAAGGCTGAGTGCCCTGTTCTAGGGGCACCTGGGGTGAGATTTCCCTCAGTGTGTGGTGTCTGGGCTCTGATGTTTGCATAAGGCTGACCTGCAGCAGGGCAGGAGATCCCGGCTGTGCCCTGGGCCCCCGGAGCAAGGGGAGAGCGAGGGAGGGCTGAGGGGGCTTCGCTGGGAGGCGGCAGCAAGGCGCATGGGGGCATCCGCAGTGCTCTGCACAGAGCTGGACTCACAACTAGAGCAGTGGCATCTTTGAAGCAAAGAGGGAAGCGAGGTGGTGCCTGGGCGGCGCTGAGGCAGTGTGGCTGAGGCAGACGACAGGTCTGGGAAGGCTGGGGTTGGCATGCGATTGCTGCCTGTGGGCCATGTTCCCCAGGCGTTGGGTGGTGATTGCACCTGCTGTTAGAAGTGACAGCGCCTCTGGTAATGAACTGAGTGGGATGTGGTGAAGGGAAGAAACATCATACATACTGCTGTGTTGGCAAACATGGACAGGGACCTGATGTTAAGCTGGGGCTAAAGGACCCTGGGCGGGCTGAGAATTTCACCTAAATCTTTGGTTTTCTGTGTTTTATTCTGTCTCTCTTCCTGTGCGTCTCTGTGTAAGCCCTTCTGCACTGTACATGCAGGTGGGAAAAGCCTTGTGTGCCAGAGGGCATCCAAGGGAGATAAGCTGAATTTATTGTGGCGGGAAACTACCATTTCTTAATGTTTTCCTTGGGGAACCCAGCCCTTTTTGCTGCTGACAGCAGTTAGCAGAAGGATTACAAAAGATGTCTTAATAGCTTTGCCAGTTTCAAAGGGTTGTACTGATTTACTGTCAACGTGCCCTGCTAGGAGGCGAGCGTGGTGGTTGCTGCCCTTACCCTCTTCTTGGGGCATCGTGATCTGACTCTGCCTTGCTCAAACTAGGACACAAAGAGGTGAGCTCTGAGGAATGAGGCAGCAGGACCAGGCCCAGCTCTTGGCTGTGGCTGGTCCTTCCCAGACAAGGAAATGGATCTGTGGCGCTCATCTTCTGCTATGGTCCAGTTCAAGGTCAAATGTTTTAAGTGAAAGCAATGACATGGGCGTAGAGAAATGGACTTTGGACCAGAGGAATAGCATTTACAGCTCAGGGACTATTCTGCTAACTATTGTTGTTGTTCTGCCTATGAAAGCGCTTCTCCAACATCCTCTGCTAGTTATTTTCTTGACCCTCTCCTCCGCTTTGCTCTGTCAGCTGAGGAATGCAGAAACGCTTGTGCATGTGGCCACCATGAGAAGAGAAGGGGCAGCCATGTAGGGTATCTCTTGAAAATCAGCCCAGAGGTGCCCCCTCAGTCACTTCTGCAACAAGATTTTTGACTCCTGGTGATGTCTTTGATGTATAACGGCTTGCATGGGACCTGTGCAGTTTTGTCTAGGCTATGCTTGTTGAACCACCTTGTTCTGTGCCAGATTATAATCTTTAATATTATAAATCTAAATCAAGACTACTCAATTTCCTAAGGTGAAATGGTAGAGCTGACAGGAACTCCCTGAATAACCTGTTCAGTTTGCAAAGGAGATGATCTCTCCAGCAGATGGTCATGGCTTGGTTGCCTTTGGTCTTTTCTCTTAGGTGTCTTTAACCTTGAGTGTCATTGCCTTCTTTCCTTGGCAGACCATGAGACTTCTGCTCAGTCTCTTGCTTTTGAAAGTTATTTTTCAGGCACAAAACCCAGCTTGCTCCAGGAGTGTGTGTGTTTGGCAATACAGGCGGTCAGGTGATGCCCTTTTCTGGAGAAGTGTTTGTGTAAACCCAGGGTCACAGGTTAGTTAAAATAAGATAGAACTTCTTCCTACTCTGGGAAACGAGTCAGAGCAGGTGTGTTTCAGATGGAGATGTGGTGGTACTCTCTCACATCTGGAGTCTAGACCTCCTTCTTATTGTATGGTTGGTTAGAGTGGCAGTGCTGCTGGTCCCTTTACAGTGGCATATGAGCACAGACAAAAGAAGGCTGGACATCTGATACTATTAAGCAGAGTAATTTTAATGAAAGTGAGAAACAGTGAGTAACAGAAAGAATAAATTTGCAGTTTTACAAAAGGGTCTTCAGCAAGCAGAGTGTGTCTGATGTTGGATGATGCTCTCTCTGTGGAAACAGTGGAGTTTGATAGTCCAGACATGTTTCTTGCTCATAGAGTTGCTTGTAAATCATGTTCACTGCCAGATGAGGCACAGCATGGATATATAACAGGAGCTTCTCTACTAGATGCGATTTTTGGTGAAGTTTATAGCTGAGCAAAGTGGATTTGTTCATGGTGGATGCAGAAACTCCTATTACTATGGCAATACAAAGTGGCTGTGAATTAACTTAAAAGGCACTTCACTCACACCTGAAAGTCTTGCTTTACTCCATCAACATGCTAGAAAGATGCCTCAGTACTTGCTGTAATTCAAGTTGCCCTTTAGACTAATAGTTGAAGAAACAGATGATATTAGAGAGGGTTATGTATGGGGTAGTCTTACGCAGCCTAGCACCTACATGTTCTACTGAACTCAGCCAGAGGCATGGGTGCTCGGCGTTTCTCAGCACCACAACCTTAGCCATGAATCAGTGTCCTGCATTTCATTTCTTGGTTGCTATTTCTGCTGGTTCAGCATGGATAGCAGTTTTAATAGCATCTGTTGCCGAGACGAGAAGAGAAGGGGTAGCCATACCCAGATCCGTACAAGTCTCCATCCCCGTAACAGCCCCAATAACCAGTCAAGCCTCTGTTCCCATACAGGCTCCCAAAGCTTCTGTAGCCATATGGGCTCCCATGTCGGTACTGGTCCCGGTAGTAGCCGTACGGGCTCCAAGATCAGTAGCCATTCAGGCCCCACAAACCATAGAGGTCTTCATAGCCAAATGATGAGTAGCACCCATCATCATAGACGTCCTGGTAGAAAGTCATCTTTGGTTGATGCAGGTAGACCTGAAACACACACCCAGAAATGAGGTGAGTTTATGGGCTGCTGACAGCAGGAGGAAAGGCTCAAAGCTCAGGCAGAGCTGAGGAAAAGCAACTTGATCCCTTCTGCAGGTCTTTTTCATCATTTTAACAATCTCATTTATTTTTCTAATCTCCTGATTCCCAAACAACTTTTCTATTTTTTTCCCCTCAACTTTTGAAAATGGCTGACTAGACATAAAAAATATGGTTTTTACCAATTGAGAACTGAACTTTCTCACCCCAGAAGTTAGAGGAAATTTGAATAAAGTATGCCCATTCAGATACTGATGCCTATTCAGATGAAAGCAACTGCCTATCACAGGCATCCCCTTATCTCCAGTAGTGCTGTGTGCTACTCAACGTGGGATAAACTCAAAGAATGCGATGAAATGGAGGAATTTCCTTCCAGGATGTCTGCTTAAAGTAGTAAATGTTTCATAAAGTTTTTTATCTAGGGATTTGAATTCCCAACACCTAATGAAAATAATCTGGAACTGGAAATTACTTATGACTTCAAAATTGTGGCAGTAAACTTCAAATTTTCAGTGCTTTAAAGCCTACTATTAAATAAACACAGGAAGAGCAAAAAAGTTTCAGTGAAGGAATTCCTTGATGTTGCAGAGAATTTTGTTTGAGACTAGCTCCAAAATGACAAAAAATTGTTTACAGAATGTCTGTATACATAGACACGTCACATGTCTTATGTATATGTACACACCAGTGCCTTTTTATATGTATGTCCACGTGCACACACACAAACATTTATACAGACAAACATATAGACATATATACAGCAAATATACATATATCAGAAAGAGAGTAGAGTCAGTATTGACTTACCTGGTTCACTGAGGGGAGTAGCTCGCAAGAAGTGAATAAAATTCCAGAGTTGTAGGTCCGTATATATACCTTCTTAAACTTAGGTGTTATACAACTTATCTTGTTGCATGCATTATTCCTTCAATTGGTGTAACTGGAGCCAGTCATTTTCATATTTTCGAAGTTTGATGTTATGACACACATGTAATACCTTTAGAATTTCTTTCATCTTAAAACAAGAAGAAATGGGATCAGCGCATTTCCAGTAAAATTGCATGGAATTCTTTGTAGTTGGATGGATAGGAATAATTCTGGAAGTTGTTTAGACCATTACTGCTTGCGCAATCTGCTTGTAGGTACTCCATTCGCTTGGCTTGTGCATCTATGGTGTAACGCGTAGGGGAGAAAAGGAGTAGGCTTGTCTTTGGTGTGCCGAAACATAGTAGCACTTCTCTTCAGCATCATCATGACCTCTACATACTGCCCAGTGATATTGGTGGGGATCTCTTGCCAGCAGCTTTGATTTGTTTTGTCTCAGGTTCTACAACAGTGTTTTTAAAGAAATTTTTCAGCTGCCTTATGAATGTTCCCAAATATTTCTTCCTATTTTAGAAGAGTTTTTTTTATAGTTTTTGACTTTCATAAAACATATAATGCATTACCTTATTAGGACTTAGAAACAAGAGACCTTGATGTGTCTTGTAAGTGAGACCATATTATTAAATCTGGGGGTGTCTTTCGGTGACAAACTATTAATATTTAAACACTGCAACACTTTGCAAATTGAAAACATTAATGAGTGTTTATGAAGTGCTTTGGTATTCAAAATTCTGAGGAAGCCTCAACATCCTGCTTGCTCATTATTGCCCTTATTTTATATTCAAATGAATGCCAGAAATTAGGTGAAGGTCATACAAGGAGTTCTGCAGTAAACTCCAGCTTTCCTCACTATTGTACCATATTTGATACATATGGTTGATTCTTTGCAAAGAAAATATTAACAATGTTCCTTGGAAAAAAGCATTTAGTACATCTCACAAAATCCTTCTCATTTATTATTTTCCAGACCAAGTTCATACTTGTATTCTCCACCTTGTTCTGCTGAACTCATGGTTAAGCCCTCTAGTGAACTAAACTGCAAACAATGCCGTAGTCGTATTTCTGTTGAAAACATTCTTTCTGCTCATGCAGCAGCATGACTTTTATTCACTGTGAACACTTTGGAGGAATGCAATTAAGATTTATTTGTAGTTCGTGCTGGTCCTGTTTCCTGAAGTTGCTATGTAGTTTAATATAAAATACCTAAATATATGTTTACATTTCCTTTAAACATGAAGCCTGTGCCATGGTGCATCAGAGTTTCTGGTGAACAGCAGATATTTTCAAACATGTGGGAAGGGTTTCCTTTTTTACTGAAATTTTCTCTCCCTCCCAAGACTTTGGGAACTTATAAATGCTTTTATATTATATAAAAATAAACTTCAGTTTTGACAGTGAAGGCAATAAAATGATATCAGGAATGCAGTTGGCCCAGAAAATTTTAAGATGAAAGAAACCTGTAATATATGTGACATATGGGAGGCTGGGAACACACTAATAATCCCAAACAATAAAGAAAATTATATTAATTGTAGATATGACGTGTACAGGCAAATTTGTTTTCCAACCAATAAGGCTACAAAACTTTTGAATACACAGGGCGTCTTAGATAAGCCAGGCAGGCAAAGAAACAGTATAAAAAGGGCTCAGAGCTCTAGGCTCCTCATCAGCTCTCTTGCCTTCCTCCTCCTGGTGAACCCGGTAAGCCTTTTCTCCATTTAGTCTCTTCATAAGGATTAAAAATTTTGGTTTAATAATTTATGTTAGGATTGTGGCTTCTCTGAAATTTACGATTTCTCTGTACCTTGTACCAGTATAATGCTTAATGCATTGCAGGAACTCGCAGGTTCAAGTTTTGAAGCTGGGACTGAAACTTTCCTGGTCCTGTTGGTACTTGGGACATCTGGCTCCCTGATAAGGATCCCTGGTCATTAGGTCTACAGAGCTGCCTTCAGAGAGTGGAGAAGGGTTTCCCCACCATAGCCCTCAGTGGGTTCTTCCATAAATATTCTATTTTATTTTAAGGGAGGTCTTCAGGTCTGTTTGGCAGGACAGCAGATGTTCTCACGTGTGCTAACACTCCATAGTTTCTTGTGTGTGCTGTCAGCACTTCCAGATGCCAGTCAAAATTGGTGTGAATTACTGAAACGGGACCTGGAGCAATGGACCCAAAAGCTGAAGTGTGTTATCATGGCAAACATCAGACACTTCAAGCTTTCTTGAAGACTTTCTTGAACGATTTGGGAATGTAGAGCGCTCTGTAAAACTCATATCCTAAAAGAAATTTAGGATTCCTATGTCCTAACAATATTCTCTAAGAAAAATCCTGAAACAGCAGCAAGGAGGTTTTGATCTGTAACAGGTATATTCCGTAGTCAGTGCTTGCGAGAAAAGAAATAAAATGGGTTAAAAACAGTGGGTAAATGAGCAAATGATAGCAATGGGATGTAATAAGGAGCTAAGGAATTTGGTCATAATTTTGCTTCTGTCCTTGGTCTCACAGGGCCAGTGAAGAGGTCTTTGGCCTCTGAGACTGCTACTGCCACTGGAAGTATTTATTACTTTTGCTTTCCTCCCTGCTGCTGCGTTTCAGGTTTGCCTCCATTGCAGAAAGATGACTTTTCTCCAAAGCCAGTGCGATGATGACTGCTATTCCCCCTGCAATTACGGGAGCCTGTACGGCTACCGGGGCTATGACTGCTACAGCCCCTGTGGCTACCGGGGCTACGGGGGCCTCTACGGCTACCGGGGCCTCTACGGCTTTGGGGACCGGTACGGCTATGGTGGTCTGTACGGTTACCGAGGCATTTATGGCTCTGGGGACTGCTACGGCTATGGGGGTCTGTATGGCGGCTATAGGGGCTTCTATGGCTCTGGAGACTGCTATGGCTACCCAGGCTTTTACACTGGCCGCTACGGCTACCCCTTCAGTTCACGATACGGCCAAAGGTTCAGCTACGGGAGCTGCTACCCCTGCTAAACCCAGCGGGAACATCCCTGAAATGAAGATCAACCCAGGCCTGGCAAGCATGGATTGACGGCGAATCTTGGCAGCAGTGGCCCCTGATGTGAGGAGCCCTGGTGACAGCAGCCACCCTCCACGGAGGCTTTGAGTGCTCCGCGCCGCTGTTGAAGTGCTTGCGATGATTTATCTTTATTCTGCTCTGTGTCTGCTTGCTCTCTTGCCACCCAAACTCTCCTCTTGATCAAAAGCTTGCTTCTCCTTGATACTGCAGTTCTTTGTAAACTGGCTTTTATGTTTGTTGCAATGTCGTACAAAACATTAATTCTGAATGGTATAGGCAGGGTGTAATGTGTCTTTGGGAATGTAGTCTTTCCGTTCTGTATGCCTTTAAAAGTATATCTGCCTTTCACTCATATTAAAACTTATGCTGCATCAATACTGTATTTCTGGTTTTATTTTTCACTTGCATTTCTTAAATATCTTGAAATCAATAGCATCACACAGATTGGGTGACAAAGTTATTAACTTTGTGTACTCAAAGATTTGCTTATAGAGTCTTGCCCTCAAGCTGAGAAACATGGGCTTTTGTAGCTGCAAGAAACTTCAGCTGTATCTCTGGTTACACGTTTCTAAAACTCTGGGCTTTTGCTTGGTGTATTCCAAATAAATGGTTCATTTAAAATACTTCAGTGCTGCTGTGATGTGATTAGGACATGATCCGTCACTGGCTGTGATCTGATATTGAAGAGGTCATAGGTAACTGCAAATTTGTAGACTCATCTGGTTTTTGATATTGAAGGTAGTTTATGTTTGATATATTATCACAGAATCATCAAACAGCCCAGGTTGGCAGGGACCTGGAGAGATCAGGTTTGAAAGATTAGGTGTTCCCTGATGGAGAAGTGGGAGGAATTTGCCCTTTACAGTCTGTCCTGGTTTCAGCTGGGATAGTTTTCTTCCTAATAGCAGGCACAGTGCTGTGTTTTGGATTTAGTAGGAGAAGAATGTTGATAACACGCTGATGGTTTAGTTGTTGCTGGGTACTGCTTATGCCAGTCAAGGACTTTTCAGCTTCCCACGCTCTGCCAGGTGCACAAGAAACTGGGAGGGGGCACAGCCAGAAGAGTTGATCCAAACTGCCCCAAGGGCTATTCCATACCATATGATGTCATGGGCAGTATAGAAACTGGGGGGGTTGGCTGGGGAGCAGTGATCGCGGCTCGGAGACTGTCTGGGCATCGGTCGGCGGGTGGTGAGCAATTGCATTGGGCATCACTTGCTTTGGATATTGTTGTTATTATTGTTATTTTATTATGACTATTATCATTACTATTTTACTTTATTTCAATTATTAAACTGTTCTTATCTCAACCCAGGAGTGTTTCTCACTCTTACTCCTCTGATTCTCTCCCCCATCCCACTGGGGCAGGGGGAGTGAGCGAGTGGCTGCGTGGTGCTGAGCTGGGGCTGGGGCTGAACCATGACACAGTGTAAATAATTTGATAGGAGAAATGGATATCCAGTGGCCAGCATCTCTGAGGCACGGCAGCGGGGTGTTTTTGTCAGTTCAGGGAAGCCTACTCAGTCTACTCAGAGCCCACATTTTGGAAGGAAGCAAAGTCATGACTGATTTTTACTGACTTTTTTTTTTTCCTCCCACTGATTGTTATGGGCAGAGGCTGTAAAGCCTCTTGGTCACACAACCGAGAGGCTGTGGCTGGATGAGGAGAAGGGTGATGGACTGTTTCCCTGGCCAGGGGCAGCTGGCAGACAAGAGCTACCAAAATGCCCTGGGAAGATCGAGTGCTGTTTCACTAGTATTTCTTTTTATAAGGGCTATTCGCATCTCTTCCCCCCCTCTTTTTCTTTCTGTCTTCCAACTTTTAGTCTCTGGATTTAGAGAATTATTGTAACCACAGCTGTAGAAATGGATTTTTGTTGTACCCAGTGTCTGTGTGGAAGATCAAGGCAGTGTTTTGAGTTTTCAAGGCCAGCACTGAGACAGGAAAAGCCACCGTTTCCTCCTTGACACTTTTCCCATTGCTTTTAATGTAGGTTTTAATTTTTTCTTATGTTCCACTGGCTGGCAATGGAATTTGTCTGTTAAATTGGAATGTGATAGGAAATTGTGACTCTGGAACAAGAACATTTGAATTGGGTTTCCAGGAATAGGACAATGTTCTGCTCACTTGAACATTTTTATACTCTCTCTATAGAGGCCTGGGACTAATTCTTTTCCATTTTAAAACATTATTATAAATACTATTACAGCCCTACTATGCTGAAATATATCAACCTTTAATCCGGTAATGGTTTCAATTAAGTAAAGGAAAGGGAGAATTTGTGGCATTTCTCGGATTTCTGAGGGGCAGAAGGGAAGAAAAGAGTATATTTATTGGGACTAGCTGCTGTGAACATGGAGGGATACGAAGTGCTTTGCCAGCACTAGGGACAGAAAGTCCCTTCAGGATGCCACTACTCTTAGTATATTCATGTAAAGCAGGGACAGAGGAAAGAAGATGACGAACTCCAATTTTTTTTTTTTAATGCAGGAAAATTTTAATGCAATAAGAAAAGGTTTGGCACAGATACAGAAAGATTATAGTTTTGGGATACTAGAAAGGGCTACAGAAGATGAGTCATTGCACTATGCTCTACAGAACATTCCTTTTTGTTGAAGCCATGTTATTCATCCTTTAGGTACTTGTAAATCCAGATCAAAGGAGAGACAGCCGTAATACTTCCCCATTACACAGTCCTGCAGCACCTTACTGGAAGTAGTTATTGAAAATGCAGATGACATCAAGCTAATTTTGCAGAAGTCCTTTAACACCTCTGCAGCAACTGTAAGAAGCTTCAAATGAACTTCAGATTGTTGTTCCCATTGCTGAAGGGGTGTAAAGGGGTTTAAATGCAGGAGAATACCAAAAGAGGACTCATAATTGAGAAACACAGGAAGAAGCAGACAGAAAGAACGACAAAAATACAAATGCCAAGAAATTTTAGAGAGCAGCCAAGCTCCCCGCTCTCAGTAACTCCAGTTGCTGTCGCAGGGGCTCAGTGCTTCTGTAAACATTGCCTCTGAGATTAACCATTCATCTTTGCTTGCTGGGTCGGCGTTGATCCTTGTTGCAGGGATATTGCCACTGGGTTTAGCAACAAGGGTAGCAGCACCTATAGCCGTAATTGCAGCAGGAAGGGTAGTAGTATCGGGTCGTGTATGTGGTCCTGTAGCTACAGCAGTCTCCGCAGTTGTAGTTGCACAGACTCCGGTAGTTGCAGGGGTTGCAGCAGTTGTAGGTCCGGTAGTAGCGCACGGTCCTGTAGCAGGGGGAGCAGCAGTAGCTGTAGCATGGGTACCCGTAGCAGCAAGACATCTTGGTGTGGTGGAGGGAGGCAGGCAAACCTGAAAGAAAGCAGCAGGTAAAGGGTAGGCTCAGCTTGCAGGGAGCAGCAGTGGCATTGAGCAAATCCCTCAGTCTTTGGATGTGATTTTGGCTTTCATTTTACCCAGCCCCTTTCTGTGCTTCCTTCTTGTTAAGATTCAACTGTGAGACACAATTTCTATTCTTTAGCTTCTCCTCTTAAAAGTGAACATAATACCCTGTATTTTTGGACTTTGGATACAGGAGGTTCAGCTTGCAGATATACATGCAAATTTAAGTGTTTGTGAGTGTTTGGTGTCCAAGCTCCCAGCACAGGCAGCTGAGACCACTCCTGACAGCTAGTCTGCAGCTCAAGACACACATGTGTAGGTGTCCTAATGTCTGACCTGAATCCCACACAGCATTTTCAAAAGTTTTTGGAAGCAAGCACATACACCATGACAAGTTCATTAAAGTGAGCCACCTTGTCTGGTTTTAATCTTGGCATGTAACCTATTCCTTTTCCTGTGTAACATTGGTTCACGTACTTTGTTAGCGCCAGTTCTAGCAAGGATACTGAAAATACTCTGCTGTGCAGTGAAGAGCTGAGGTTTAAATCCTCTATTGCTGCAGATCAGAGCTGCTCCAGTGACTTCAGAGATACTAAAGCAATTCATATGACCTGTCCATATTCATTATCACAACATCTTTCCATCAAAAAAACATTTCCACCTTGCATAATAGACAATTCTGCCCATGAACCAAAACTTCAGTGTTAAGTATCACCACGTAAAAAGAGAAAATTTCTATTCCATTTAAAAAGCCAAAGAAGTAGAGCTGTTGCTTTCTCTTATGTGAAGACAAAACTAACTAGGCTTCACATCTTACCAATGATATCTGAATGTTCATTCATCAATGTCCCCACTTTTTTCATCATACAGGTTAAAAGCATACACGATACAATACTTCTATCATTGTTAAGAATCAGAGAATGCTAGTAAAGGACTTATTCCCAAGTTAAAGGAATACCTATGAGAATGGGATCTGAACTTACCAAGTTCACCGAGGAGAGTAAACCAAGAGGAGCGATGTGAGGAGTGTGGGGTTGTGAGGACTTTTATACCATTTCTTAGACCCGTGGAAGTCAGCGCAATTCTCCAAGTGCTTCCATTGCCTGTTAGTCACAAAACAAATTTCGGAAGTCCAATTGCTATAATTGTTTTCCTCCACATTTAGGACAATTTTCAAATTCCTCTGGTAGCACATTGTGATTACACCCTGTGAGATTCTTTCATCTTAAGACTTTCTAGGACAAATGGGTTTCTGCGAATTCACCCGAAGGATAACTGGGAATGAAACTGGAGGATGCACAGAACAGTTCCAGCTACACTGCCTGCCTAGCTGGGGAGTCCATAGACTGTTTCTTCATGTTATGCCCCTACAAGGGAGGTGGATACTGCACATTGTGGGGTGATGTAAAATACCTGAGGAGGAAAGAGACATTATACCATGTCTCTAGGGTTCTTACAAGCCATTTTGATTCACTTCCGCCACAATTAATGACAGGCGTTCCATTGATTCCTTTAGGTTCTTCTAGTGTCTATAATTTGGCATACGCACTATGAGAAGTTCAGGCCAAGGTACAGGATCAATTAAATGAGCATCTGAGCAATGTGTCTAAGACTTATGGTCTGTTTATTTCTTTTTTCTCTCTCTTTTCTGGATGAAATTATTAGAAAATCTTGCTTGAATCAATGTCTCGTGATATCACACATGCACATAGGATATATTTATATGAGAGATATATATATGAGGTACATATATGCATATATAATACTAGGGCAAGTATCGCTGCAGGATTGGGTAGTGCAGAACAAATCTGGGTTTCCTGTTGGACTACCACAGGGACTGCAGTAGAGAAAAGGGGGAGGGCGGTCTTTTAGGAAGGCTGGGGAAGCCAGTAGGATGGAGACCACGTGTTCCTGGCTGGTGGGAGGCATTTGCTGGGGAGAGTAGCTGGCGACTCTGCCAGCAGTGAGGTGTCCTACGGAGCCCCTTGCTTTGCAATGAGCCTCAGTAGAACAAAGGCTGCTGAAGTGCTGTAAGTTGCCCATTGCAGAAGGGATTTTTCTAGGTGGGCAAAGGAGAAAACACTTCTCTGATTTTTCGTGGTGGTGTTATCCAGTGAGACATGGCTGTATCTCTACCAGTCTACGTCATGCGAGGATGCTGACTGTAATGCCTCAGTTTTAATAAAGAGAAACATTGCTTATCCTGGGGGCTTCCTTCCCCATCCTGTTGTTTGTTATACAACATCGAGGCACCTTTCAGTAACAAACCATTAATATTTAAATAATACACACATTGCTGAAGTAAGTCTTTAATGACTGTTTTGGAAGGGCATTGATACCATACATTTTGATGAGCCGCAGCACTTCTAGAATGTCTGTTATTATCCTCATTTAATATGCAAATGAGGAATGGCTCACTGCAGTGAAGGTCATACAAGGAGGTATTTGTTAAGGGGGAAGAAAAGAAGGTGGGTTATGACTTCGTGTGTTGTGCTCTGCTTCCTTTGGGAAGCCAGTGTTAGATGAGGTTGAAAACCAGCATCAAAAAAATTTACTGTAAAATAATATTTATTATTTTAACTTCTAAATATTTTCCTAACATCAGAGTTATAGAACTTAATTTACATTTGCTTTGGTGATATTCTGAAAGAATTTTTTTATGGTATGAGCAGGTGCAATGGAGAGGTATAGACTATGTGACTAATTTTTCCTCCCTTCTTTTTGTATATGTATGTAACAGTTACCCAAATGAATGCTGAACTTTTATAAATTTCCTGGGTTTTGTTAGTGAAGCAGAATGAAAGGAAATATTAACGGTATAAAATAAAAGTATTTTAGAAGAAGAGAAAGTATGTATTTTTTTCTCAAATACAAACCTCAGTTTCACAGGCACAAGTAGGAGGCAAACTGAAGTGACACAAAATATTTTTGCCACCTCTGCTACTCTGGCAGTAGGAATTTTTATTCTGTGAGGAAGAGAAGGTGCACTAGGTTTTATTTCTAAACATGTATTATGTGTATGTAAGTGTACAGAACTTTCTTTTCCCTCTAGGAAACACTGACATAATTTGGGCTACATAAAAGTTTAATATGTTAAAAGTATCCCAAATATATGAATTTTGATTCTCAGTCATCTCTAGTCTAAGTATCTCTCATTCTCTTGTCCATTCTGGTATCTTGATTTGCTAATTAAAAATGAAGATGACACACACAGTTTTAAGATGAAAGAAGCCTGTAACCTTTGCGTTGTCACGTGGAGATGAGAACAGACTAATGATCCTTGACACTGAAGAAACCAATTATATTAATTGAAGTTGTGATGTGTGCAAAAAAATTTAGTTTTGTTGCTGTTTGCGCCGGTCAGAAGATCGTAATGTCTGAGTGACCAAGCAACCTGTTGCATGGCAGCTGAGGCCAGGTCCCTCACAAACAGCTGAGGAGCACTGAAATGGCTGTTAATTGTCCTGGAAAATTAAACAGGTGCATGAGATTTTTCAAAGTTAATTAACTGCTCAAAATTAATGGAATATTTTGATGTCCTAAATATTGAAAATCAGCAATTGAGCTTGGGAAGTGTGAATTCACTAATGCCTGCACCGCTGTCCTACCAAAAAAAGTAATACAGGGAAGCACCCAAAATAGACTTGAAGACACACAGCAATGTTCAGTCAGTAACTGGAAATATAATTTATAAAAAATCTTGTTAGTTATAGAAAGATGGAGTCAAATTCACAGAGAAAAATATATTAGGACATTTAGTTAAGAGGCCTGACTCATGAGAACATTGCAGGGTTAAGTGTGTTAATCTCTATCAGATTTCAACTGCTTTCTGTCATCTTCGTTTGTCATATGACTTTTCCTACGTTATTCCTACATTTGATGTATTTTTCCAGCTGTACTGTACTAGAGTTTATATCAGAACTGATATAAATACTTTAAAGGGTGTATTAAAAAGAGCTTCTGAAAAAGTTCATGAAAAATGCTTATATTTTCCTTCAAGATGGAAGTTTCTATTTTCTCTTTAACTTTTGTTTTATCAAGTGCGTATTTATTTCATCTCCTATCATATCAGTAATAAGTTTATACAGAAATAATACATATAATTCTAAATACATACAAATATGCTATATTTGTGTGTGTTTGTGTGTGTACATAAAAAATCCCATCATTTCTTGAGACATGATCCACTTTTCCCTATTTCTTCTGACGACATGTTAGGACTGACAATATTTATTGAAAAAATATATTAATTTCATTTTTTTTTAAAATAATGAAGCGTCTTTCATACAAGTTTAACTATTTTTTTCATTACATACCAATTGCATACATTTTGAACAAGTGAAAAAATAGACTGTACTAATGAAAGACAATTTCTTTGTGTTACTCTGAAATAGGAAAGTCTATGATATACTACATCAACTGATAACTTCTCTTAAACTTTTAAAACAAATTCATGCATAAACCAGGCCTACTTTTAAATAAAAAATGAATGCCTTCAGATGCTGAATTTGCACTTCTTGACCACTTGAGGGAAACATTGATTTGCATTTTTAGACTGTTATATCAGATAAGAACATTTTCAGTAAACAGAAATTAATATAACAATTCAGCACAGTGAACATGAAAAGCCTTTGTTAGTAGGTAATTTGTCTGAAATAATTTTCCAGAAGTACCCAGTGTATTACTGTAGACTAGAATGGTGAATTTTCAAAGCTGGGTTTTGATGGTTGTTTTTGGCAGCTCACCCAGGGACTCACAGGCTTGTTTTCTTCAGACTTCTCTTTTGCAGTCTTGTCTACCAGCCTCTTGAATAACCTGTTGAATAAGTGTCTCGGTTCTGCTTCATTTCTATGCTCCTCTTTTACGTGGATGCAAATTCACACGAACCTCACTTCTGCCGGGAATTGGTTGCACCTGGCACTTATAGGATGAGGCAAGAAACCCCACAGCGATCCCTTCCCTGATGGTCTACCCACCAGGGAAACATCAGCGCCAAAGTCCATAATTCTGCCTCCTATATGCAGATCGGTGTTTGCTGGAGAGCTGAAGCTCCTGCAGACTGGGAGGAGAAACATTTCCTGTTGGAAATGACTTCCAAAAGTCAATCTACTTGTGGCTCCAGATGGTTCCAGCCTGGGAACTGTCCCAGTAGGTTCATCCCTTTGCGATCAAGCTGACAGTCACTTCTAGTTTAAGCAACTCTTCTCCCTCCTTGTTACGTGCCCTCCTGTTAATTATGGAGAAGAGGAGGCTTTCCCTTGAAGCCTTGCCTTATCTGGAATCTGCATGCTTCTTGTCTTCCTTTGTAAAAGAGTTTTTCCTGATGGCGAGGGCTGGCAGACGCTTGCAGGATGCATGCCTGAAAGCCAGCCGGGCCAGGGCAGCGATGGGAAGGACTAAACTCACAGCTCACACGTAGGATATCAACTGTACAAAGAAATCTCTGGTGGAGAAATGGCAATATAAAAACCCTGATACGCATTGGGAAGAGGTGAAAGTGAGCTCCTGTGTGTTTTTGTATCAGGCATCTACTTCAGAGCTGCAGAAAGCTTAGGGAGTCTGGCATTTTGTGTCTCAGTGCATTTTGGATCCTCAAATATACCATAACTTGGGCTGGAATGTAGCCATCAAGTACTGATTTAATTTTCTTAAATCTTCACATTTCTAAGCTAGTATTTTGGAAATAGGACGTGTTTTGGTGTGTTGGGTGGCAGAGGGGCAGACTTAAGACATAGCAGATGTGAGTTTTCAGAACTGTCTTGGAGGAGACAGAAATTGAAGTGTTCAATATGTCCTCAGTCACTTCAGACTCTACAGGATGCTTAAAATTGCAGATCTGAAAAGCTAGTGTCTCCTTTTTTGCGGTATGTCAGGTAAATAATTAGTAAAGTCAAATATAAAAGAAAAAAACCATAAAAATATAACAGAAAGCAGTATTGCGATGCAAGATCTTTTAATGAGAATAAGAAGCACTGTATACAGCAGTTACAGCTTGCAGTAGTACAGAATAGGAGTATCCAGAGATTCATACATTCTTTAAACAAAGAGTTACTACATTTCACAGCAGATGCTTTTGGGACTATGGTGGTGTTTGGTGAAGAGCAGAGCTGTCAGCGCAGCATATGGCAAGACGAGGCGTCTGCTCCAGTCTGCATCTCCTGTTGCAAAGTTACACATCAAAATACACAGTATATCCACCGACAAAGGCTATGAAGGAAGACTTAACCCTAAAAGTAGGTTATTCAAAATAGCAGAAGACATTGAAGAGAGATGCTAAGCACTCAGGACCATTCCTGACCACAGTCGCTGTGTCATGGGAGCTTAGCAAAGGTAAAATTCATACAGGAGCCATAAATCACTATTTTGCCTTTCATTTCCTATCTGGCCATGATATGGCTGGGTTTAGCAGGGGTAGCAGGGGTAGCAGCTCCCATAGCTGTATCTACGGGTGTAGCGAGGAGAGCAGGGGTAGCAGTAGCGGGACCTGTAGGAGGGGTAGCAGTCCCGATAACCGCACAGACCCCCGTAGCCCCAGTAGCCGCAAGGGCTCCCGCAGTCGTAGGTCCGGTAGGAGTACATGGTCCCGTAGTTGCAGGGAGAGTAGCAGGCATCCTCACACTGGTTCTGGTAGTAGTAAGTCATCTTGGTGTGATGGAGGGAGGCAAGTCTGAAACACAGCAGAAGAAAAGAAGATAAAGTCTCCCCCAGAGAACAAGTGGCAGCTTGCTGCTTCTAGCAAACCCTGCATAATCATGGGAAAGAGGGAGAGAAGGGAGAACACAGGAACCAACCCAACATCTCCGTTCAAGGCTATATCCTGGCTGCTTCTTGCCCAGCTCGCTCCTTTCTGGTTTTCCCCCTTCTTTTCTCCATTACAATATTTTATGCTGCTTTTCTTGTTGCCATTGCTTAGAATTGGCAGTCTGGGTTCAGATAGTATGTTAGAGAGGATATTGTTAGGATTAGGTTCTCTGTATCAGTGTCTGCTGTTTCTCTAAAGACCACAAGTGAACAGACTAGTGTTCAGGAAGCAGTTCTGTCAGGTTTTGCCATCAAGACAAGACACCACAAAAGAAATCCTCCCCTTGTGCAAGTTGGCAGTGCTTTGCTGAAAAAAGCAGCTCGTTTGTTTGGACCCGTGTCCATGCCTTAATTTCCAGTTGAATATATACTTGCTTTTTGTTTGAAATAATTGAACAAATGTAATGCATTGCCCGCTTCAAGATAAAGAAGTCTGAAATGCTTCAGTATATCAGAAAATAAGGTAATTTCTCATAGTGCATGGCTAGATGAGACAATCTTCTAAGCTTATGTGGGCATCTTAACATCCCAGTTTTAACAAAAAAGGATTGCACTTGCATGGCTGTGAAATCACAGCCTTTAGCTTTTAAAGTATAACTGCCATCTGTATAGTAATATAGCAAAACCACAGCAGCTACAAAGCAATAAAGACATCGTAGTAAGTCTGACTTACCAGAGGCCAGTGAGAGTGTAAGTCCGGAGATGCGAGTAGAGAGCCCTGAATTTCTCTCCCTTTTATACGTTTATCTGACCAAGCCTACTGTGCTTTAAACTTGTATTCATCACAAAACAAATTTTCTTATGCACGTCACACCTTCAGTTGATGTAATTGTTTTTCTTGGTTTGTGATTATTAGTCAGTTCTTGGCTTCCAAAAGCATGACATTGCATTGCAGTTTTCTTTCATGTTCAGACTTCCTGGGTCAATTATATTTGTAGAATTAGTGTGGTGAAATCCGAGTTATAACAGGAAAGGGAAGGAAAGATATTGAGAGCAGAATTGATTGACGTTCACGCTCCAAATTTTGGAGGAATGGACTAATTTCGGTATATGAAGCATGCAATGACTCTGGATGTTTTGAAGAAGAAAGAATTTCAATTTTTTTTCCAGAAATAATAATCCCTAGAAAGCATTTCTTGTTTGTTTGGTTGGTTTTGTTTCAAAATTGCATTTTTATCATAGAATCATAGAATGCTTTGGGTTGGAAGGGACATTTAGAGGTCATCTAGCCCAACCCCCCTGCAGTGAGCAGGGACAGCTTTATCCAGACCAGGGTGCTCAGAGCCCCGATCAGCCTGACCTTGAATGTTGCCAGGGATGGGGCCTCCACCGCCTCTCTGGGCAACCTGTTCCAGATAGGTCAGGATATTTGCATTATTTATATTTATATTTATAATTTTGTTTGTATTATTTCCAGCTCAAAAGCAGAAGTACAAGAAAGATGTTTGGATCAGAGGACAAGTTTGGTCTGTAACTTGCTGCAATCAAATATGCACGGACGTGTTAATTGTATACGGTGACCTGCCACAGGAAAACCATTCTGTAGAAAATTCGATTTACTTGCTTGCTATGCTCTATCAATTACTTGTAGCAAACGTCAGCAGCCACCCCCTAAGTCTACACAGAAGGAAACTGGGGTCCTTTCTGGTGTAAGAACAGTGGAAATATTTTTGAATAAGGTAAGGAGTCAGTGACAAGACTTTATGAGATCCGTAAAGCAGGTAGCAATCAAGAATAAATCTAAAGGCTTTCAAGCAGAAATAGCAGTATTTGAAATTTCCAGGCTTTGCACCCTATATGAAATAAACTTAAAAACTCAGTCTTCTGGAGAGCCAGCCCAAACGAGGTAAATTTAATTGGATCCAAAAATACCTGCTTAGTGATTGTTTATACTTAGGTCAGAAAATTATTCACCCAGGAGTTCGTTACAAGGAA
This sequence comes from Pelecanus crispus, assembly GCF_030463565.1. Classification (NCBI taxonomy): domain Eukaryota; kingdom Metazoa; phylum Chordata; class Aves; order Pelecaniformes; family Pelecanidae; genus Pelecanus; species Pelecanus crispus. The sequence goes on from NC_134664.1 coordinate 3,968,578, forward strand.
CAAGATAAACCAAACAGGAACATATCTCTGTTAGAACTGTAGTTTTCCCAAGAAGTCCCCCAAATGTTAAATATGATTTAACGTGACATCTTCTTAATGCTGTTGAGGTATTTAACTTAATGCTGTTAATGAAGGTGAATAATGCTGAGCCCTGTGAATGTGACCTGGTAAGCAGCAACATCCCGGTCTTCCCTGGTGACCTTCACCTCAAACCGCTGCTGTTTACTCTCATCTAAAGGAAGGATAATAACAGGCATGTCAGATGTTCTGGGCCTTTCTCTGAATTTTGAATCTCAAAGCCTTCATTAATACTTATTAAAGATTTACATGTACAAAGAGATTTATTATTTAAATATTAATACTACGTTACTGGAAAACGCCCCAGTGTTATGTAACAGAGTTTCTAAAAATGTATATCAGATTATCCTGTTTCTATGCTTTATTAAGGTTGTAATTTATAGCTTCATAATTGGGTCTCTGAAAATTTTTTCTCTAAAAATACGTCATCTACATACCATTTTAATGCTTATAGGCTAATTTTCTAGCTGAATCAATCAGCACAGCAATATGCTATTGCATGACGGCATCAAACCAAAGAAATGGTCTTTCCCCCTTTGCTAGTCACAGGAAATGTTAGAAGGGATTGGTAAGAACATGCTGTTTCACATGTCATTAAAGTTATGAAATACATGAAAAGGAGAGGCTGCCCCTTCCACAGGCATTTTGGAAAAAAATGTACAACAAAGTACATGGGCCGACATACACGGTGAGGCTGGTCTTCCAAAAATGACGCGTTTGGTAATTTGTAAGACTTTGCATATTCTGTTGACTTGTTGCTGTATTGAAGAAGTGAATTCAGCATGATGATACCAAGGCTTAATTGCCCTATATAGTTTTGAGATGAAAGAAACCTGGAGGGTGTAGCCTGCATGTCACAGTGCTGGACCAATAATCAGAAACCCTGGGGAGAACTGGTTTATCAATGAGGAGTCATGAAGGAAGCAAAATGTGTTTGGTAATTGGAGCCAAGCCAGGGTGCACACGTGCCTTTCACACCCTGGGCGGGACTGGGAGCTCTATAAAAACCTGCGCCGCTGAGAATAATGCATTCGCTTCTCCTGCCTTATCCTCCTTGCAGAAGTGGGTAAGTCGGAAAAGATTTAGAAAACCTAGTGAATAATGAGGAGATGTATTTGATAGTATTTTCCCCCTCTCCCTCCACCCCCCTCAGTTACTAATCTATAAGTGCTGTAGATTAATGCATTAGGAACTAAGGTTGTGATTTGATGAGAATTATATATATGTAAGATATTGTTTCCTCCCTGGATTTTCATTAATATTTGAGTGTTAAAGCTGTGTCAGTCCTGCATTTATCTCTCTTTTCCCTTAAAGTCTTTATCCCAGTACGGCTATGAAGGATTTTTCAGTTTATTTCATGATGGCTTCCTTTTGACACAGGCATCACAGTTCACAATCCCATCTCCCATCATGACAGATGGGTGCAGCCAGTGGGGCTGAGCAGGAAAGCTCAGAAAGGCTGGTCAGAATGGAAGATTAGGAAGAAGACCCAACACCAAAAATCAGGATAGAACAGTAGATGAGCACAGAGGGTGTTGGGCAGCGTGCCTGGGTTTGCTGGGTCTCTCTTCCCTCCCTGAGTGCTTGCAGCATTTGAAATTTACTTCTTGTTGGGAGCATTGCCTTACAGGCTTTTTCGTCCCTGTGGTGTTTTAGGCTTGCCTCCCTCCATCACACCAAGATGACTTACTACTACCAGAACCAGTGTGAGGATGCCTGCTACTCTCCCTGCAACTACGGGACCATGTACTCCTACCGGACCTACGACTGCGGGAGCCCTTGCGGCTACTGGGGCTATGGGGGTCTGTGCGGTTATCGGGACTGCTACCCCTCCTACAGGTCCCGCTACTGCTACCCCTGCTCTCCTCGCTACACCCGTAGATACAGCTATGGGAGCTGCTACCCCTGCTAAATCCAGAAGGATTTAATGGGAAATGAGGACTGAGAATTAATTACCGATTTCATGGCTGCTGTTAGGAGGAGGGTTTGCAGAAGGTCTGAGTCCAGAACTGTGACTGAAAGGCATAATATTCTGGAGAGCTCAGTGTTTCTGTAAAACCTCTTTAATGTTCTTCCAAAATGTTTCGTCTTCCTTTTTCCCTACCAGCTTCTGGGGTTTGTTGGTGTAAAGCAAGCTGGGATTAGTGAGGGTTAACATGGGTAAACAACTTCTTAACTCATTTATAGCTCTTTCCCAGCTAACATTAATGAAATCTAGAGTGTACTTGTACTAGCCTTCCTATGGATATTTTTCTGACTTAACTGCTTTTGAAGCCATACCAAAGAAACAGTAAATCATCTGATCTGATTTGTTTCATTGGACTTAAAGCAAGTGGAAAAGTTTAAAAATGGAAATTGATAGTCAAATGCTACAGCTGTAGCAGCAAAAATGTTACTGATGGAACCGGGGGATTTTCTGCAGATATAAATTGATCTCTGTATACATTCTTTCTGCTTCTGCTTTCTGTATTATTTTAGATTGTGATTGTGAGCTTTATTCTTATTAAAAATGTTATAGCATCATTACATGTCCCTGTTTTTCTTTTTCTGACTTGGGTGTACGCAGATTTTTGTCCCCTGCTTGATATGTTTTATGGAACACCCTGTAGCTTTTATGTCAGCTGAACCTGAGCACACATTTTGCAAACTAATAACCCAGTAGTATCTCAGAACATGAAGTCACCCATTCTGGAATTTCCTAGAAAGGATTTCAAAATATTCTTTTAAATTTGCCTTAGCATCGCAGTGCGTGTGCAGACAATGGACATAACAGCACCACATCTTAGTGTTTTGTAAATGCACAGACTGCCTGCAGGCAAACCCAATTTAACTGGGGAATAAGCCAAGATGTTGGGAAAAAATCCCTCTTTCTCAAGAGCTTTTGTGCTGGCAGTGTTTGGGACTCTTTCTGGATTTAGAGACCCGATCTGTTACAGAGCAGAAAATTGCACACTTTCCGTTTGCCTTATTAAGTGCTGATAAGGACAAGTGTTTGCAAGTGTTACTGCAAGGCTCCATTTGAAAGACAATGAAATGGTGTGAAGTTCCCAGGCTGCACAGTCACACAGTTGTTATTAGAGTGAGATCCCTTGACGAAAGTCTGAAGTCACTCTATTATTCATTACTAAAGTATCTAACTTGCACCAGTAGTAACCTCTTAATAGTACGATGCTGTAACACAGTCCAGGCATAAAACAACCGGTGAAGTGCTTTGAGAGCCCTATTAAACCCTAGAACGCTTATTGTGAATGTAATTGCTGTCCTTTGAACACACACAGAGGCATTTTGAGGGCAGTCTCACAAGAGGAATGGAGCCCAACTGTGCTAAAATACAAAATAGGAGTACAAAATTCATTGAAAACCTTTGCAAGTAAAGCTGTGGGTTACACTTCCAGCAACTTTTGGGATGGAGTTTTCTCATGGCTTCTGAGGAGCTTTGTTCCTAGGAAAGCGCTCACCGACTTTGGTGCCTGACACGTTCCCTGCAGAAGCCCAGTGCAAGTTGCTGTTCAACCTGTATCTTGACATTAAAGTCTATAAATTTAGCTGCAACTGGTCATAATTTCATTTTTTCAATAGTTAAATCTATTAAATAAAATCTGGAAAGTTAGAAGTAAGTTACTAAGTAAAAACTGGAAAGTACTAAGTATCTCAGAGTGCAGAAGTAAGAGACAATGTTAGCTTAAAATAATTGCTAATATCTCAGTAGTTCTACAGACTGTTTATGCACTTAGCTGCTTTAACAGGGGAACTAGTTAAAAGAAAAAGTTAGAAATTTGTGGAATGCCATACACATATATGTTTCTTCCATGCTAGGAAACCTTAAGATTAGAAAGAAATCCAAGTTTCTGGGATGAGAAGGCAAAGTAACTAATTGTAAGGTCTACCATGGCTGTTTGTACAAAGTCACATTGGACTGAAAAATTTGAAGGCTATAAAATCGCATTCTGACTAAAGCATATATTGAAATATCTCAACATGTACTTTTGAAGTGACTATTATTCAATAATGAAGCACCTGACAAGAGTAGTAAGCTTTTAATAGAGTAATAACACAGTATAAATATATGAAAGTTACGAGCGTCTGAGAAGTGCTTTGAACTTCTAAGACTATCTAGCGTGGAAAAATGTGAAGACATTTTATATTTCTGCTTGAGAAAAGGACCACAAAGTAACAAATCAATTCACTGGTATTTTTTCCTTCAAAAGGTGTCCCTTACACTGGGGCTAATAGCTTGTTTGCACCTGTTGTGTGTTACAACACAAGGGTGTCTACCACAAGCTACTGAACCTCTCACAAACCATGTTTGCTAACCCATGTGCCCTCTGATATCTAGCCCTGTGGCTTCAGCTTCATTATCAACATATCCCTGGCCAACGTGGAAAAACAGAAGAGCAAACTCATACAAACCAACGAAAAGCCAAGTTATTGATGCAAAGCGGATTCTTTAATGGGGATGGAAAATGCAATAAAGAGTGTCAGCAAGAGACAAAACAACACAGAAACAATGAATTGGAAACACAAAACTCATAAGGCAACAGCAAGGCACAACCCAGGGCTCCACCCCGAAGATTCCCCGCTCCTACTGCAGGTTGGGAATCTCAGAGCCAGGCAGAGCAGGGGAGACTCTCATCCGAGGATGAGCGCAGCGTTGCTGTATCGCAGACTCAGGGGAGCTTTCGGAGGCAATGCTGGAAACCCTAAAGCTGCCAGCTGAAGATCTGCAACTGTGTGCAAATAAGCAAGGCCCATAAAGCTCAAGTAGCTGCTTTGCCACAGCTTAAAGAGGGGCTGAAAGCTTTGTTCTGCATCTGGTGCTAGAAGACAAGAAGTGCTGCTTGTAAAGGCTGGAGGCAGATGCAGCACTGAACTCCATGGATATCTGGGGCTTAGCAGGGCCCGCAGCTGCCACTGAGGTACCTGTGGCCTCGGGCCCAGCCGCCGTATCCGCAGCTCCCAAAGCCTCCATAGCCGCCAGAGCCCCCAAGACCGCCAAACACCCCAGAGCCTCCTAACCATCCAAACCCACCAGAGCCTCCAAAAGTGCCGCCATAGCCCCCAGCGACACCGGGGACTCCCGCCGAGCCAACAACGCTGTACTGCGGGAAGGAGCTGAGGATGGGCCCGGGGAAGGTGACCACCGAGGCCGGGGGCTGGATCACCACCGTGGAGTCAGGGCACTGCCGCACGCAGGGCTCGTTGCAGGCGTTAGCCAGCGGGGCCGGGGTGGCCACCCCACAGGAAGGGACACACAGGCTGGAGCAGGACATCATTCAGGCAGGCAAGGAGTCCTGGAAAAGGCACCAGGGATTAGGCAAGTGTGCAGGGAAGAGACTCTGTTGAGGGAGGCAGGGAGAGATCGCCAAGAGACTCCCAGGAGCTGGACTTACCCTGTTGATCAGGAGAGTCAAGCGGTGGAAGCTGGATAGAGAGCTGCAAAGCCCTCAGCTCTTTTATACATGTCCCAGACTGCCCGGGGCATCGGCCAAGGGGGTGGTGGCAGAACACCCAGGTAATCATGAGATCAAGTAGACAAGCTTCATGGCACAGATTGTGATGCGAGCTAATTATGTGCCTCCTCACTGGGGTCATTGGTGTGCAAACGTGCCCTGAAGAGGAAAGAGGTGATGGGAGGGACAGACCGTGACAAATCATGACATGAAAGAGAAGGTGCAGCTGTGGTTGAGCTTACGGCACCAATAAACCCTGATCTGTCCCTAATCCCCCCACTTTGCAATGTGACAGAGTCCTGACCATCTTGCAGAAGTGCTTTGCAATCCTGTGCACAGCCATCACGCCTGTCATTACCTCCCTTTTACAAGCTGGTAAACAGAGGTAGCAGGAGGTTGGGCAAAGTCAGAAGCCATCCCACCTGCTCGGTGTGGCTCCTAAGTGCCCATCTTCCAGTGCTGGCAACGGTTGGGGCGTTCACAGGTGCTAGGGACATCCCTAAGCCTTGGCCATCTTCAAACCCTTGCTGGGTATTTGGGGCTTGCAGGTCCCTTTGATGAAAATGCAAAGAGCAGGCTGCCCGATACGCCTGTGCCTGCAGAGAATGCAGGCATGGGCAGGCTGCCCTGCTGTGGCTGCTCAGGCAGGCTTTCCTGGCACAGCCCTTGCTGGCCAGCTGACTAATTGAGTGTCTGCAGAGAGGGCTTGGGGAGGCCCACGCTATGCTACACCCCCCACTGCTTCACTGAGGGTGGGGTCTGCTTCATGGCACCCAGCGTGGGCTGGCGCTGTCAATCCCAGGGTGTGAGGCGCGTGCTGGCGGTGCAGAGGACGCCAGGCATCACCCTGCAGCCTCAGGGCAGCTTTTTCTGCAAAGGCTCCTGCAGCAGGGCTGTGGCAAGGCATAAAAGCTGCTGCGGCCCCAGGCTTCTCTCACTTCAGGTCCCAACCGCCTTGACCTCCCAGCCTCAGTAAGCTCCCAGCCCTGTTACTGGTACTGGCCCACAGAGCCCTGGTAGGAGCCAGCCTGAGTGCTGTCGATGCTACGGAGTTGGGGATGAGAATGGTCCCTGCTGCTGCTGGGCTGAGGAAGGGCATTACTTGCATGCAGCGTGGCCAGCACCACAAGGCAACACTGAGGACCTCCAGGGCAGACACGGGGGTAGACCTAGTGCCAGAGCAGTGCAGGATGGTGGCTTTGTCCGGGCCAGGTGCAAGTGGTGGTGGGAGGGTGCAGGAGGGCGGAGCTAGTGTGTGGTAAAGAGCTGCGGGAATGATGGAGACAGGGCAGGGAGGTGGCGGTGGGATGTGCCCTGGGCTCCCACCTGTCTGGGAGCACTGCAGAGTCCGGCGCATGCCAGTAGGTACCGATAACCCAGCTATGTCTTGTCTTGCAGCTTCACCTCCTGAACCGAAGGATGTCCTGCTCCAGCCTGTGCGTCCCTTCCTGTGGGGTGGCCACCCCGGCCCCGCTGGCTAACGCCTGCAACGAGCCCTGCGTGCGGCAGTGCCCTGACTCCACGGTGGTGATCCAGCCCCCGGCCTCGGTGGTCACCTTCCCCGGGCCCATCCTCAGCTCCTTCCCGCAGTACAGCGTTGTTGGCTCGGCGGGAGTCCCCGGTGTCGCTGGGGGCTATGGCGGCACTTTTGGAGGCTCTGGTGGGTTTGGATGGTTAGGAGGCTCTGGGGTGTTTGGCGGTCTTGGGGGCTCTGGCGGCTATGGAGGCTTTGGGAGCTGCGGATACGGCGGCTGGCGCCGAGGCCACAGGTACCTCAGTGGCAGCTGCGGGCCCTGCTAAGCCCCACCCTGGGACTGGCCACAGATGAAGGAGAGCTCCGGAAAAGGCCCTGGCACATCCCAACACGACTCTCTGTGGAAGAACACCCTGTTGGCATTGGCTGGGCTCCAAAGCCTGGATGCCTCGTGCCTGCTTAGGGCCCAACTCTGCTTTCCTCCTGCCCCGCTTGAGCATCCCTTCAAGACTCGTTGACCCCTGATGACAGAGACCTGCACTGGGTGCCTGCTCCTGTGGCATGGCTGACGCTCACTGTAGCTCTGCCCACTGCCAGGAGACAGGGGAAGGCCCTGCCCAGGGCCCTGCTCTTCCCCCAACTCCCTCCTCCCCTGGAACTGCAATAAAAGCTGTGTTGCATCGCAATGTCGACCCATGGTTTTTCTTCCTCCTTCCTTCTTCTTTCTCGCTTCCCCCAAACCTCACGGTGTGTCAGTCTGGGCTGCTTGAATCTCCCCCACTAGTGCCCTTGGAGCATTTGAGCAGTGTGCTCAGTGTGTTACAACTGGTGATGACAGTCCCAGCTGGGTCCTGTAGAGCACATCCCACTGCGCTTCCTCTGGTCTCCCACCAGCAATAAACACAATACTGTCCCAAAGCTCACTTCAAATACGTGAAAGTGCCACAGGTGCCTTGCAGAAGCTCTTCCAAATCCTCTGCAAAACCAACATGCCCGGCATCACCTCCTTTTCTTGGCTTGTTATTGGTCACATTTGGAGGCCCAGGGAAATGGAGAGGCAACCACTGCACGTACAAGGCTGCTGGCCATGCCCCTGTGCACGGCTGGAGGTGGGGGCCACTGGGAAGGGGTGAGATAGACGCAGCCAAGTCTTCCTCTCGGGGCCATGAAATGGCCACAGGTATCCAATCACATGAAGCACAAAGCTCTTTGAGCAGGAGGTTGGACTGCCTAAGCTCCTGAGGTCCCTGCCTTCCCCAAGCATCTTCTGATCTTGTGATCCAGAACTGCAAGGTGGTCTTGGACAGAGACAGTTCCAGCCAGAGGCATCGGGAAGGGCAACATGGCAGCACATTGGTCACTGCTGGGGAGCTCAGGGAAAGATGTGTCCTCCACAAGTGTGAACACAGAGGATGGGAAAAAAGGCAGCAAAATGGCAAGAGCAGCCATTCCTTTCTTCCTCTGCCTGAACAGATGTTTCCATCTCTTCACTCCTCCTTGAGCATTTTTCCACATTTTCCCATCCCGACAATTTGCCAGGTCCTCTGGGCTCAGATGTTGTCCTCTGTGTGTCTGCTGCGGGCACAGAAGTGGAAGGGGGTTTTGGTGACCCTGTCATGGCTGCTGTGGGTGTGTGCTTTGCAGGTGTGTGTCAGTGTGGGATACTTTGTGGGCTGGTGTGCAAGGAAGGGCCAGCAAATTTGGTCCAGAGCACCGGGCTGCGGGAAGCTCTGCTGTGCTGCCTGGGCAGAACTATGTCCCCAGGTGCCACATGGATGACACAGGGATTCCAGGGAAGATCTTCTGCTCAAACAATGGGTGCAAGATGGGGCCAAAACTGCTCCAATGAGCAGTGGAAGATAGAGGAAAAACAGGATGAGGAGGAGGTGCAGGGGTGCAGCTATGCGGAGGGGTTGGTGGCAAGGCTGTTGGGGAGGTGCTGGGGGTTGCTCACCCTCTCCCCTATCGACCCATGGCTTCCCAGGTGGCTCTGACCTGGGCCTTTGCTGTCGGAGTGGCTCCATTGGCACCCCAATCCCCTCAGCTCTGGGGCTACAGGCAGCCCATTGGGAATGGACAGAGTGGCCAGCAGACTCACTGTGGGGCCCAACAGGTCTTCTTGGGCTGCAGAGTGCAGGAGCCCAAGGTGGGGAGAAGACAGGGAGGGCAAAGAGGGAGAAGGTGCTGTTGAAGGAGAGAGATGAGCATGGCCCCCACTGCAGGTGACCGTCTGGTGGAGGGACGTGCTGCCAAGGGCAGGCAGGAGGGAGCAAGGCAGCTCCCGCAGGTCACCCTGGTGAGGCCCCAGGTGGGAGCTGGCTGGGAGAGCCCAGTGGGCCAGGGCTGCCACTCGGGGTATGGAGTATGGAGGAAGGAGGAAGGAGGAAGAAAAACCATGGGTCGACATTGCGATGCAACACAGCTTTTATTGCAGTTCCAGGGGAGGAGGGAGTTGGGGGAAGAGCAGGGCCCTGGGCAGGGCCTTCCCCTGTCTCCTGGCAGTGGGCAGAGCTACAGTGAGCGTCAGCCATGCCACAGGAGCAGGCACCCAGTGCAGGTCTCTGTCATCAGGGGTCAACGAGTCTTGAAGGGATGCTCAAGCGGGGCAGGAGGAAAGCAGAGTTGGGCCCTAAGCAGGCACGAGGCATCCAGGCTTTGGAGCCCAGCCAATGCCAACAGGGTGTTCTTCCACAGAGAGTCGTGTTGGGATGTGCCAGGGCCTTTTCCGGAGCTCTCCTTCATCTGTGGCCAGTCCCAGGGTGGGGCTTAGCAGGGCCCGCAGCTGCCACTGAGGTACCTGTGGCCTCGGCGCCAGCCGCCGTATCCACAGCTCCCAAAGCCTCCATAGCCGCCAGAGCCCCCAAGACCGCCAAACACCCCAGAGCCTCCTAACCATCCAAACCCACCAGAGCCTCCAAAAGTGCCGCCATAGCCCCCAGCGACACCGGGGACTCCCGCCGAGCCAACAACGCTGTACTGCGGGAAGGAGCTGAGGATGGGCCCGGGGAAGGTGACCACCGAGGCCGGGGGCTGGATCACCACCGTGGAGTCAGGGCACTGCCGCACGCAGGGCTCGTTGCAGGTGTTAGCCAGCGGGGCCGGGGTGGCCACCCCACAGGAAGGGACGCACAGGCTGGAGCAGGACATCATTCAGGCAGGCAAGGAGTCCTGGAAAAAGCACCAGGGATTAGGCAAGGGTGCAGGGAAGAGACTCTGTTGAGGGAGGCAGGGAGAGATCGCCAAGAGACTCCCAGGAGCTGGACTTACCCTGTTGATCAGGAGAGTCAAGCGGTGGAAGCTGGATAGAGAGCTGCAAAGCCCTCAGCTCTTTTATACATGTCCCAGACTGCCCGGGGCATCGGCCAAGGGGGTGGTGGCAGAACACCCAGGTAATCATGAGATCAAGTAGACAAGCATCATGACACCAATTTCACGTGACAAGTGACACTTATGTGCCTCCTCACTGGGGATATTGGCGTGGAAATGTGCCCTGGAGAAGAACGAGGTGATGGGAGGGACAGACCGTGACACATCATGACATGAAAGAGAAGGTGCAGCTGTGGTTGAATATACGGCACCAATAAACCCCCTTCTGTCCCTAATCCCTCACTTTGCTTACGTGGAATCATGCCCAGCATCTTCAGAAGTTTGCTATGCCCAATCACGCCACACTCAGCAGCAGCCCGGCTGCGTGCCCAGAGCCAGCAGTCAGCAGCGTGGGTCTGCCTGTGGGCAGCATGGCCATGTGCAGCCTGGCTCTCGGTGCACGCTGGGCCAGCCTCTCCTGGCACAGCACTCAATGCCCAGCTGAGGAATCGAGTCTCCCCAGAGAGGGCTCATGGACGTCCACGCTCATAGACACGTGGCCAAGGAAACTGAGAGTGTCCTGGCCCCCTTCCTGCCCTCCAGGTCCTCTGTGCATGTCCCCTCTCACACATGACCTTCCCACCTGATCTCACTGCTCCCCACCCACATCTGTGTTGAGGCCCCGCGCAAATGGGTCTTCGCCCCACACAGCACAGAGTGCCCCTGCTCTTTGCATGGCTGTTAATCAGGGAGCCCCAAATGCACCCTGCCAAGCAGGGGATAGAGATGGCCAAGGCTTAGGGATGCTCCTGACCTGTTGCCCCAAAAGGGCCCCAGCCCTCTCGGGCGCTGGGAGGTGGTGGGCATTTAGGAGTCACTCCAAGTGTGAGGAAGGCCTTCTCCCTCTCGCCCAACCTTCTGATGCCTCTGTTTACCAGCTTGTAAAAGGGAGGTAATGACAGGCGTGATGGCTGTGCACAGGATTGCAAAGCACTTGGTCAGGACGCTGGTGCATTGCAAAGTGGGGGGATTAGGGACAGATCGGGGTTTATTGGTGCCGTAAGCTCAACCACAGCTGCACCTTGTCTTCCATGTCATGATGTGTGACGGTCTGTCCCTCCCATCACCTCGTTCTTCTCCAGGGCACATTTCCACGCCAATGTCCCCAGTGAGGAGGCACATAAGTGTCACTTGTCACGTGAAATTGGTGTCATGATGCTTGTCTACTTGATCTCATGATTACCTGGGTGTTCTGCCACCACCCCCTTGGCCGATGCCCCGGGCAGTCTGGGACATGTATAAAAGAGCTGAGGGCTTTGCAGCTCTCTATCCAGCTTCCACCGCTTGACTCTCCTGATCAACAGGGTAAGTCCAGCTCCTGGGAGTCTCTTGGCGATCTCTCCCTGCCTCCCTCAACAGAGTCTCTTCCCTGCACCCTTGCCTAATCCCTGGTGCCTTTTCCAGGACTCCTTGCCTGCCTGAATGATGTCCTGCTCCAGCCTGTGCGTCCCTTCCTGTGGGGTGGCCACCCCGGCCCCGCTGGCTAACGCCTGCAACGAGCCCTGCGTGCGGCAGTGCCCTGACTCCACGGTGGTGATCCAGCCCCCGGCCTCGGTGGTCACCTTCCCCGGGCCCATCCTCAGCTCCTTCCCGCAGTACAGCGTTGTTGGCTCGGCGGGAGTCCCCGGTGTCGCTGGGGGCTATGGCGGCACTTTTGGAGGCTCTGGTGGGTTTGGATGGTTAGGAGGCTCTGGGGTGTTTGGCGGTCTTGGGGGCTCTGGCGGCTATGGAGGCTTTGGGAGCTGCGGATACGGCGGCTGGCGCCGAGGCCACAGGTACCTCAGTGGCAGCTGCGGGCCCTGCTAAGCCCCACCCTGGGACTGGCCACAGATGAAGGAGAGCTCCGGAAAAGGCCCTGGCACATCCCAACACGACTCTCTGTGGAAGAACACCCTGTTGGCATTGGCTGGGCTCCAAAGCCTGGATGCCTCGTGCCTGCTTAGGGCCCAACTCTGCCTTCCTCCTGCCCCGCTTGAGCATCCCTTCAAGACTCGTTGACCCCTGATGACAGAGACCTGCACTGGGTGCCTGCTCCTGTGGCATGGCTGACGCTCACTGTAGCTCTGCCCACTGCCAGGAGACAGGGGAAGGCCCTGCCCAGGGCCCTGCTCTTCCCCCAACTCCCTCCTCCCCTGGAACTGCAATAAAAGCTGTGTTGCATCGCAATGTCGACCCATGGTTTTTCTTCCTCCTTCCTTCTTCTTTCTCGCTTCCCCCAAACCTCACGGTGTGTCAGTCTGGGCTGCTTGAATCTCCCCCACTAGTGCCCTTGGAGCATTTGAGCAGTGTGCTCAGTGTGTTACAACTGGTGATGACAGTCCCAGCTGGGTCCTGTAGAGCACATCCCACTGCGCTTCCTCTGGTCTCCCACCAGCAATAAACACAATACTGTCCCAAAGCTCACTTCAAATACGTGAAAGTGCCACAGGTGCCTTGCAGAAGCTCTTCCAAATCCTCTGCAAAACCAACATGCCCGGCATCACCTCCTTTTCTTGGCTTGTTATTGGTCACATTTGGAGGCCCAGGGAAATGGAGAGGCAACCACTGCACGTACAAGGCTGCTGGCCATGCCCCTGTGCACGGCTGGAGGTGGGGGCCACTGGGAAGGGGTGAGATAGACGCAGCCAAGTCTTCCTCTCGGGGCCATGAAATGGCCACAGGTATCCAATCACATGAAGCACAAAGCTCTTTGAGCAGGAGGTTGGACTGCCTAAGCTCCTGAGGTCCCTGCCTTCCCCAAGCATCTTCTGATCTTGTGATCCAGAACTGCAAGGTGGTCTTGGACAGAGACAGTTCCAGCCAGAGGCATCGGGAAGGGCAACATGGCAGCACATTGGTCACTGCTGGGGAGCTCAGGGAAAGATGTGTCCTCCACAAGTGTGAACACAGAGGATGGGAAAAAAGGCAGCAAAATGGCAAGAGCAGCCATTCCTTTCTTCCTCTGCCTGAACAGATGTTTCCATCTCTTCACTCCTCCTTGAGCATTTTTCCACATTTTCCCATCCCGACAATTTGCCAGGTCCTCTGGGCTCAGATGTTGTCCTCTGTGTGTCTGCTGCGGGCACAGAAGTGGAAGGGGGTTTTGGTGACCCTGTCATGGCTGCTGTGGGTGTGTGCTTTGCAGGTGTGTGTCAGTGTGGGATACTTTGTGGGCTGGTGTGCAAGGAAGGGCCAGCAAATTTGGTCCAGAGCACCGGGCTGCGGGAAGCTCTGCTGTGCTGCCTGGGCAGAACTATGTCCCCAGGTGCCACATGGATGACACAGGGATTCCAGGGAAGATCTTCTGCTCAAACAATGGGTGCAAGATGGGGCCAAAACTGCTCCAATGAGCAGTGGAAGATAGAGGAAAAACAGGATGAGGAGGAGGTGCAGGGGTGCAGCTATGCGGAGGGGTTGGTGGCAAGGCTGTTGGGGAGGTGCTGGGGGTTGCTCACCCTCTCCCCTATCGACCCATGGCTTCCCAGGTGGCTCTGACCTGGGCCTTTGCTGTCGGAGTGGCTCCATTGGCACCCCAATCCCCTCAGCTCTGGGGCTACAGGCAGCCCATTGGGAATGGACAGAGTGGCCAGCAGACTCACTGTGGGGCCCAACAGGTCTTCTTGGGCTGCAGAGTGCAGGAGCCCAAGGTGGGGAGAAGACAGGGAGGGCAAAGAGGGAGAAGGTGCTGTTGAAGGAGAGAGATGAGCATGGCCCCCACTGCAGGTGACCGTCTGGTGGAGGGACGTGCTGCCAAGGGCAGGCAGGAGGGAGCAAGGCAGCTCCCGCAGGTCACCCTGGTGAGGCCCCAGGTGGGAGCTGGCTGGGAGAGCCCAGTGGGCCAGGGCTGCCACTCGGGGTATGGAGTATGGAGGAAGGAGGAAGGAGGAAGAAAAACCATGGGTCGACATTGCGATGCAACACAGCTTTTATTGCAGTTCCAGGGGAGGAGGGAGTTGGGGGAAGAGCAGGGCCCTGGGCAGGGCCTTCCCCTGTCTCCTGGCAGTGGGCAGAGCTACAGTGAGCGTCAGCCATGCCACAGGAGCAGGCACCCAGTGCAGGTCTCTGTCATCAGGGGTCAACGAGTCTTGAAGGGATGCTCAAGCGGGGCAGGAGGAAAGCAGAGTTGGGCCCTAAGCAGGCACGAGGCATCCAGGCTTTGGAGCCCAGCCAATGCCAACAGGGTGTTCTTCCACAGAGAGTCGTGTTGGGATGTGCCAGGGCCTTTTCCGGAGCTCTCCTTCATCTGTGGCCAGTCCCAGGGTGGGGCTTAGCAGGGCCCGCAGCTGCCACTGAGGTACCTGTGGCCTCGGCGCCAGCCGCCGTATCCACAGCTCCCAAAGCCTCCATAGCCGCCAGAGCCCCCAAGACCGCCAAACACCCCAGAGCCTCCTAACCATCCAAACCCACCAGAGCCTCCAAAAGTGCCGCCATAGCCCCCAGCGACACCGGGGACTCCCGCCGAGCCAACAACGCTGTACTGCGGGAAGGAGCTGAGGATGGGCCCGGGGAAGGTGACCACCGAGGCCGGGGGCTGGATCACCACCGTGGAGTCAGGGCACTGCCGCACGCAGGGCTCGTTGCAGGTGTTAGCCAGCGGGGCCGGGGTGGCCACCCCACAGGAAGGGACGCACAGGCTGGAGCAGGACATCATTCAGGCAGGCAAGGAGTCCTGGAAAAAGCACCAGGGATTAGGCAAGGGTGCAGGGAAGAGACTCTGTTG
This sequence comes from Pelecanus crispus, assembly GCF_030463565.1. Taxonomy (NCBI): domain Eukaryota; kingdom Metazoa; phylum Chordata; class Aves; order Pelecaniformes; family Pelecanidae; genus Pelecanus; species Pelecanus crispus. Next base: position 3,983,645 of record NC_134664.1, read on the forward strand.
AGGGAGGCAGGGAGAGATCGCCAAGAGACTCCCAGGAGCTGGACTTACCCTGTTGATCAGGAGAGTCAAGCGGTGGAAGCTGGATAGAGAGCTGCAAAGCCCTCAGCTCTTTTATACATGTCCCAGACTGCCCGGGGCATCGGCCAAGGGGGTGGTGGCAGAACACCCAGGTAATCATGAGATCAAGTAGACAAGCATCATGACACCAATTTCACGTGACAAGTGACACTTATGTGCCTCCTCACTGGGGATATTGGCGTGGAAATGTGCCCTGGAGAAGAACGAGGTGATGGGAGGGACAGACCGTGACACATCATGACATGAAAGAGAAGGTGCAGCTGTGGTTGAATATACGGCACCAATAAACCCCCTTCTGTCCCTAATCCCTCACTTTGCTTACGTGGAATCATGCCCAGCATCTTCAGAAGTTTGCTATGCCCAATCACGCCACACTCAGCAGCAGCCCGGCTGCGTGCCCAGAGCCAGCAGTCAGCAGCGTGGGTCTGCCTGTGGGCAGCATGGCCATGTGCAGCCTGGCTCTCGGTGCACGCTGGGCCAGCCTCTCCTGGCACAGCACTCAATGCCCAGCTGAGGAATCGAGTCTCCCCAGAGAGGGCTCATGGACGTCCACGCTCATAGACACGTGGCCAAGGAAACTGAGAGTGTCCTGGCCCCCTTCCTGCCCTCCAGGTCCTCTGTGCATGTCCCCTCTCACACATGACCTTCCCACCTGATCTCACTGCTCCCCACCCACATCTGTGTTGAGGCCCCGCGCAAATGGGTCTTCGCCCCACACAGCACAGAGTGCCCCTGCTCTTTGCATGGCTGTTAATCAGGGAGCCCCAAATGCACCCTGCCAAGCAGGGGATAGAGATGGCCAAGGCTTAGGGATGCTCCTGACCTGTTGCCCCAAAAGGGCCCCAGCCCTCTCGGGCGCTGGGAGGTGGTGGGCATTTAGGAGTCACTCCAAGTGTGAGGAAGGCCTTCTCCCTCTCGCCCAACCTTCTGATGCCTCTGTTTACCAGCTTGTAAAAGGGAGGTAATGACAGGCGTGATGGCTGTGCACAGGATTGCAAAGCACTTGGTCAGGACGCTGGTGCATTGCAAAGTGGGGGGATTAGGGACAGATCGGGGTTTATTGGTGCCGTAAGCTCAACCACAGCTGCACCTTGTCTTCCATGTCATGATGTGTGACGGTCTGTCCCTCCCATCACCTCGTTCTTCTCCAGGGCACATTTCCACGCCAATGTCCCCAGTGAGGAGGCACATAAGTGTCACTTGTCACGTGAAATTGGTGTCATGATGCTTGTCTACTTGATCTCATGATTACCTGGGTGTTCTGCCACCACCCCCTTGGCCGATGCCCCGGGCAGTCTGGGACATGTATAAAAGAGCTGAGGGCTTTGCAGCTCTCTATCCAGCTTCCACCGCTTGACTCTCCTGATCAACAGGGTAAGTCCAGCTCCTGGGAGTCTCTTGGCGATCTCTCCCTGCCTCCCTCAACAGAGTCTCTTCCCTGCACCCTTGCCTAATCCCTGGTGCCTTTTCCAGGACTCCTTGCCTGCCTGAATGATGTCCTGCTCCAGCCTGTGCGTCCCTTCCTGTGGGGTGGCCACCCCGGCCCCGCTGGCTAACGCCTGCAACGAGCCCTGCGTGCGGCAGTGCCCTGACTCCACGGTGGTGATCCAGCCCCCGGCCTCGGTGGTCACCTTCCCCGGGCCCATCCTCAGCTCCTTCCCGCAGTACAGCGTTGTTGGCTCGGCGGGAGTCCCCGGTGTCGCTGGGGGCTATGGCGGCACTTTTGGAGGCTCTGGTGGGTTTGGATGGTTAGGAGGCTCTGGGGTGTTTGGCGGTCTTGGGGGCTCTGGCGGCTATGGAGGCTTTGGGAGCTGCGGATACGGCGGCTGGCGCCGAGGCCACAGGTACCTCAGTGGCAGCTGCGGGCCCTGCTAAGCCCCACCCTGGGACTGGCCACAGATGAAGGAGAGCTCCGGAAAAGGCCCTGGCACATCCCAACACGACTCTCTGTGGAAGAACACCCTGTTGGCATTGGCTGGGCTCCAAAGCCTGGATGCCTCGTGCCTGCTTAGGGCCCAACTCTGCCTTCCTCCTGCCCCGCTTGAGCATCCCTTCAAGACTCGTTGACCCCTGATGACAGAGACCTGCACTGGGTGCCTGCTCCTGTGGCATGGCTGACGCTCACTGTAGCTCTGCCCACTGCCAGGAGACAGGGGAAGGCCCTGCCCAGGGCCCTGCTCTTCCCCCAACTCCCTCCTCCCCTGGAACTGCAATAAAAGCTGTGTTGCATCGCAATGTCGACCCATGGTTTTTCTTCCTCCTTCCTTCTTCTTTCTCGCTTCCCCCAAACCTCACGGTGTGTCAGTCTGGGCTGCTTGAATCTCCCCCACTAGTGCCCTTGGAGCATTTGAGCAGTGTGCTCAGTGTGTTACAACTGGTGATGACAGTCCCAGCTGGGTCCTGTAGAGCACATCCCACTGCGCTTCCTCTGGTCTCCCACCAGCAATAAACACAATACACCTTCTCCCTCTTTGCCCTCCCTGTCTTCTCCCCACCTTGGGCTCCTGCACTCTGCAGCCCAAGAAGACCTGTTGGGCCCCACAGTGAGTCTGCTGGCCACTCTGTCCATTCCCAATGGGCTGCCTGTAGCCCCAGAGCTGAGGGGATTGGGGTGCCAATGGAGCCACTCCGACAGCAAAGGCCCAGGTCAGAGCCACCTGGGAAGCCATGGGTCGATAGGGGAGAGGGTGAGCAACCCCCAGCACCTCCCCAACAGCCTTGCCACCAACCCCTCCGCATAGCTGCACCCCTGCACCTCCTCCTCATCCTGTTTTTCCTCTATCTTCCACTGCTCATTGGAGCAGTTTTGGCCCCATCTTGCACCCATTGTTTGAGCAGAAGATCTTCCCTGGAATCCCTGTGTCATCCATGTGGCACCTGGGGACATAGTTCTGCCCAGGCAGCACAGCAGAGCTTCCCGCAGCCCGGTGCTCTGGACCAAATTTGCTGGCCCTTCCTTGCACACCAGCCCACAAAGTATCCCACACTGACACACACCTGCAAAGCACACACCCACAGCAGCCATGACAGGGTCACCAAAACCCCCTTCCACTTCTGTGCCCGCAGCAGACACACAGAGGACAACATCTGAGCCCAGAGGACCTGGCAAATTGTCGGGATGGGAAAATGTGGAAAAATGCTCAAGGAGGAGTGAAGAGATGGAAACATCTGTTCAGGCAGAGGAAGAAAGGAAAGGCTGCTCTTGCCATTTTGCTGCCTTTTTTCCCATCCTCTGTGTTCACACTTGTGGAGGACACATCTTTCCCTGAGCTCCCCAGCAGTGACCAATGTGCTGCCATGTTGCCCTTCCCGATGCCTCTGGCTGGAACTGTTTCTGTCCAAGACCACCTTGCAGTTCTGGATCACAAGATCAGAAGATGCTTGGGGAAGGCAGGGACCTCAGGAGCTTAGGCAGTCCAACCTCCTGCTCAAAGAGCTTTGTGCTTCATGTGATTGGATACCTGTGGCCATTTCATGGCCCCGAGAGGAAGACTTGGCTGCGTCTATCTCACCCCTTCCCAGTGGCCCCCACCTCCAGCCGTGCACAGGGGCATGGCCAGCAGCCTTGTACGTGCAGTGGTTGCCTCTCCATTTCCCTGGGCCTCCAAATGTGACCAATAACAAGCCAAGAAAAGGAGGTGATGCCGGGCATGTTGGTTTTGCAGAGGATTTGGAAGAGCTTCTGCAAGGCACCTGTGGCACTTTCACGTATTTGAAGTGAGCTTTGGGACAGTATTGTGTTTATTGCTGGTGGGAGACCAGAGGAAGCGCAGTGGGATGTGCTCTACAGGACCCAGCTGGGACTGTCATCACCAGTTGTAACACACTGAGCACACTGCCCAAATGCTCCAAGGGCACTAGTGGGGGAGATTCAAGCAGCCCAGAATGACACACCGTGAGGTTTGGGGGAAGCGAGAAAGAAGAAGGAAGGAGGAAGAAAAACCATGGGTCGACATTGCGATGCAACACAGCTTTTATTGCAGTTCCAGGGGAGGAGGGAGTTGGGGGAAGAGCAGGGCCCTGGGCAGGGCCTTCCCCTGTCTCCTGGCAGTGGGCAGAGCTACAGTGAGCGTCAGCCATGCCACAGGAGCAGGCACCCAGTGCAGGTCTCTGTCATCAGGGGTCAACGAGTCTTGAAGGGATGCTCAAGCGGGGCAGGAGGAAGGCAGAGTTGGGCCCTAAGCAGGCACGAGGCATCCAGGCTTTGGAGCCCAGCCAATGCCAACAGGGTGTTCTTCCACAGAGAGTCGTGTTGGGATGTGCCAGGGCCTTTTCCGGAGCTCTCCTTCATCTGTGGCCAGTCCCAGGGTGGGGCTTAGCAGGGCCCGCAGCTGCCACTGAGGTACCTGTGGCCTCGGCGCCAGCCGCCGTATCCGCAGCTCCCAAAGCCTCCATAGCCGCCAGAGCCCCCAAGGCCTCCGTACACCCCAGAGCCTCCTAACCATCCAAACCCACCAGAGCCTCCAAAAGTGCCGCCATAGCCCCCAGCGACACCGGGGACTCCCGCCGAGCCAACAACGCTGTACTGCGGGAAGGAGCTGAGGATGGGCCCGGGGAAGGTGACCACCGAGGCCGGGGGCTGGATCACCACCGTGGAGTCAGGGCACTGCCGCACGCAGGGCTCGTTGCAGGCGTTAGCCAGCGGGGCCGGGGTGGCCACCCCACAGGAAGGGACGCACAGGCTGGAGCAGGACATCATTCAGGCAGGCAAGGAGTCCTGGAAAAGGCACCAGGGATTAGGCAAGGGTGCAGGGAAGAGACTCTGTTGAGGGAGGCAGGGAGAGATCGCCAAGAGACTCCCAGGAGCTAGACTTACCCTGTTGATCAGGAGAGTCAAGCGGTGGAAGCTGGATAGAGAGCTGCAAAGCCCTCAGCTCTTTTATACATGTCCCAGACTGCCCGGGGCATCGGCCAAGGGGGTGGTGGCAGAACACCCAGGTAATCATGAGATCAAGTAGACAAGCATCATGACACCAATTTCACGTGACAAGTGACACTTATGTGCCTCCTCACTGGGGACATTGGCGTGGAAATGTGCCCTGGAGAAGAACGAGGTGATGGGAGGGACAGACCGTCACACATCATGACATGGAAGACAAGGTGCAGCTGTGGTTGAGCTTACGGCACCAATAAACCCCGATCTGTCCCTAATCCCCCCACTTTGCAATGCACCAGCGTCCTGACCAAGTGCTTTGCAATCCTGTGCACAGCCATCACGCCTGTCATTACCTCCCTTTTACAAGCTGGTAAACAGAGGCATCAGAAGGTTGGGCGAGAGGGAGAAGGCCTTCCTCACACTTGGAGTGACTCCTAAATGCCCACCACCTCCCAGCGCCCGAGAGGGCTGGGGCCCTTTTGGGGCAACAGGTCAGGAGCATCCCTAAGCCTTGGCCATCTCTATCCCCTGCTTGGCAGGGTGCATTTGGGGCTCCCTGATTAACAGCCATGCAAAGAGCAGGGGCACTCTGTGCTGTGTGGGGCGAAGACCCATTTGTGCGGGGCCTCAACACAGATGTGGGTGGGGAGCAGTGAGATCAGGTGGGAAGGTCATGTGTGAGAGGGGACATGCACAGAGGACCTGGAGGGCAGGAAGGGGGCCAGGACACTCTCAGTTTCCTTGGCCACGTGTCTATGAGCGTGGACGTCCATGAGCCCTCTCTGGGGAGACTCGATTCCTCAGCTGGGCATTGAGTGCTGTGCCAGGAGAGGCTGGCCCAGCGTGCACCGAGAGCCAGGCTGCACATGGCCATGCTGCCCACAGGCAGACCCACGCTGCTGACTGCTGGCTCTGGGCACGCAGCCGGGCTGCTGCTGAGTGTGGCGTGATTGGGCATAGCAAACTTCTGAAGATGCTGGGCATGATTCCACGTAAGCAAAGTGAGGGATTAGGGACAGAAGGGGGTTTATTGGTGCCGTATATTCAACCACAGCTGCACCTTCTCTTTCATGTCATGATGTGTCACGGTCTGTCCCTCCCATCACCTCGTTCTTCTCCAGGGCACATTTCCACGCCAATGTCCCCAGTGAGGAGGCACATAAGTGTCACTTGTCACGTGAAATTGGTGTCATGATGCTTGTCTACTTGATCTCATGAATACCTGGGTGTTCTGCCACCACCCCCTTGGCCGATGCCCCGGGCAGTCTGGGACATGTATAAAAGAGCTGAGGGCTTTGCAGCTCTCTATCCAGCTTCCACCGCTTGACTCTCCTGATCAACAGGGTAAGTCCAGCTCCTGGGAGTCTCTTGGCGATCTCTCCCTGCCTCCCTCAACAGAGTCTCTTCCCTGCACCCTTGCCTAATCCCTGGTGCCTTTTCCAGGACTCCTTGCCTGCCTGAATGATGTCCTGCTCCAGCCTGTGCGTCCCTTCCTGTGGGGTGGCCACCCCGGCCCCGCTGGCTAACGCCTGCAACGAGCCCTGCGTGCGGCAGTGCCCTGACTCCACGGTGGTGATCCAGCCCCCGGCCTCGGTGGTCACCTTCCCCGGGCCCATCCTCAGCTCCTTCCCGCAGTACAGTGTTGTTGGCTCGGCGGGAGTCCCCGGTGTCGCTGGGGGCTATGGCGGCACTTTTGGAGGCTCTGGTGGGTTTGGATGGTTAGGAGGCTCTGGGGTGTACGGAGGCCTTGGGGGCTCTGGCGGCTATGGAGGCTTTGGGAGCTGCGGATACGGCGGCTGGCGCCGAGGCCACACGTACCTCAGTGGCAGCTGCGGGCCCTGCTAAGCCCCACCCTGGGACTGGCCACAGATGAAGGAGAGCTCCGGAAAAGGCCCTGGCACATCCCAGCACGACTCTCTGTGGAAGAACACCCTGTTGGCATTGGCTGGGCTCCAAAGCCTGGATGCCTCGTGCCTGCTTAGGGCCCAACTCTGCCTTCCTCCTGCCCCGCTTGAGCATCCCTTCAAGACTCGTTGACCCCTGATGACAGAGACCTGCACTGGGTGCCTGCTCCTGTGGCATGGCTGACGCTCACTGTAGCTCTGCCCACTGCCAGGAGACAGGGGAAGGCCCTGCCCAGGGCCCTGCTCTTCCCCCAACTCCCTCCTCCCCTGGAACTGCAATAAAAGCTGTGTTGCATCGCAATGTCGACCCATGGTTTTTCTTCCTCCTTCCTTCTTCTTTCTCGCTTCCCCCAAACCTCACGGTGTGTCATTCTGGGCTGCTTGAATCTCCCCCACTAGTGCCCTTGGAGCATTTGGGCAGTGTGCTCAGTGTGTTACAACTGGTGATGACAGTCCCAGCTGGGTCCTGTAGAGCACATCCCACTGCGCTTCCTCTGGTCTCCCACCAGCAATAAACACAATACTGTCCCAAAGCTCACTTCAAATACGTGAAAGTGCCACAGGTGCCTTGCAGAAGCTCTTCCAAATCCTCTGCAAAACCAACATGCCCGGCATCACCTCCTTTTCTTGGCTTGTTATTGGTCACATTTGGAGGCCCAGGGAAATGGAGAGGCAACCACTGCACGTACAAGGCTGCTGGCCATGCCCCTGTGCACGGCTGGAGGTGGGGGCCACTGGGAAGGGGTGAGATAGACGCAGCCAAGTCTTCCTCTCGGGGCCATGAAATGGCCACAGGTATCCAATCACATGAAGCACAAAGCTCTTTGAGCAGGAGGTTGGACTGCCTAAGCTCCTGAGGTCCCTGCCTTCCCCAAGCATCTTCTGATCTTGTGATCCAGAACTGCAAGGTGGTCTTGGACAGAAACAGTTCCAGCCAGAGGCATCGGGAAGGGCAACATGGCAGCACATTGGTCACTGCTGGGGAGCTCAGGGAAAGATGTGTCCTCCACAAGTGTGAACACAGAGGATGGGAAAAAAGGCAGCAAAATGGCAAGAGCAGCCTTTCCTTTCTTCCTCTGCCTGAACAGATGTTTCCATCTCTTCACTCCTCCTTGAGCATTTTTCCACATTTTCCCATCCCGACAATTTGCCAGGTCCTCTGGGCTCAGATGTTGTCCTCTGTGTGTCTGCTGCGGGCACAGAAGTGGAAGGGGGTTTTGGTGACCCTGTCATGGCTGCTGTGGGTGTGTGCTTTGCAGGTGTGTGTCAGTGTGGGATACTTTGTGGGCTGGTGTGCAAGGAAGGGCCAGCAAATTTGGTCCAGAGCACCGGGCTGCGGGAAGCTCTGCTGTGCTGCCTGGGCAGAACTATGTCCCCAGGTGCCACATGGATGACACAGGGATTCCAGGGAAGATCTTCTGCTCAAACAATGGGTGCAAGATGGGGCCAAAACTGCTCCAATGAGCAGTGGAAGATAGAGGAAAAACAGGATGAGGAGGAGGTGCAGGGGTGCAGCTATGCGGAGGGGTTGGTGGCAAGGCTGTTGGGGAGGTGCTGGGGGTTGCTCACCCTCTCCCCTATCGACCCATGGCTTCCCAGGTGGCTCTGACCTGGGCCTTTGCTGTCGGAGTGGCTCCATTGGCACCCCAATCCCCTCAGCTCTGGGGCTACAGGCAGCCCATTGGGAATGGACAGAGTGGCCAGCAGACTCACTGTGGGGCCCAACAGGTCTTCTTGGGCTGCAGAGTGCAGGAGCCCAAGGTGGGGAGAAGACAGGGAGGGCAAAGAGGGAGAAGGTGCTGTTGAAGGAGAGAGATGAGCATGGCCCCCACTGCAGGTGACCGTCTGGTGGAGGGACGTGCTGCCAAGGGCAGGCAGGAGGGAGCAAGGCAGCTCCCGCAGGTCACCCTGGTGAGGCCCCAGGTGGGAGCTGGCTGGGAGAGCCCAGTGGGCCAAGGCTGCCACTCGGGGTATGGAGTATGGAGGAAGGAGGAAGGAGGAAGAAAAACCATGGGTCGACATTGCGATGCAACACAGCTTTTATTGCAGTTCCAGGGGAGGAGGGAGTTGGGGGAAGAGCAGGGCCCTGGGCAGGGCCTTCCCCTGTCTCCTGGCAGTGGGCAGAGCTACAGTGAGCGTCAGCCATGCCACAGGAGCAGGCACCCAGTGCAGGTCTCTGTCATCAGGGGTCAACGAGTCTTGAAGGGATGCTCAAGCGGGGCAGGAGGAAGGCAGAGTTGGGCCCTAAGCAGGCACGAGGCATCCAGGCTTTGGAGCCCAGCCAATGCCAACAGGGTGTTCTTCCACAGAGAGTCGTGTTGGGATGTGCCAGGGCCTTTTCCGGAGCTCTCCTTCATCTGTGGCCAGTCCCAGGGTGGGGCTTAGCAGGGCCCGCAGCTGCCACTGAGGTACCTGTGGCCTCGGGCCCAGCCGCCGTATCCACAGCTCCCAAAGCCTCCATAGCCGCCAGAGCCCCCAAGGCCTCCGTACACCCCAGAGCCTCCTAACCATCCAAACCCACCAGAGCCTCCAAAAGTGCCGCCATAGCCCCCAGCGACACCGGGGACTCCCGCCGAGCCAACAACGCTGTACTGCGGGAAGGAGCTGAGGATGGGCCCGGGGAAGGTGACCACCGAGGCCGGGGGCTGGATCACCACCGTGGAGTCAGGGCACTGCCGCACGCAGGGCTCGTTGCAGGCGTTAGCCAGCGGGGCTGGGGTGGCCACCCCACAGGAAGGGACGCACAGGCTGGAGCAGGACATCCTTCGGTTCAGGAGGTGAAGCTACAAGACAAGGCAGAGCTACCGCTCAGTGCAAGGCCTGATCCCAAATCCCTCCTCGCTCTCTTGCACTTGGAACCTGTGTCCCAGGACATGCTCTGGATCATCGCACGCAGTCAGAGCAAAAACATGTTCCAGACTTGAAATGTTGGTGTAAACCCCTTCCTGCCCTTGTGCTCCATGGGCCTGACTTATGCACAGGAGAGAGGAAAAACTCCCTCATCTAAAGCAGATGGAAAATCACCAAGCTCCCAAAGGCATTGAGTCCGTTCATATACTCAGGGCATTGTATCTGCAAGTTCAAATTTCCACCCATTCCAGAGCTCCGAAACAGCCCCATGACATCCTAACTATGCACTATGAGAGAGTGATGGAGCCCAGGGCAAAAGATACCGTGAGAAAGCCACTGCTGAGGAAAGAAAGAGGGAGGTAAGACTTGGACTTACCACGATGATCAGGAGAGTCAAGCGGTGGAAGCTGGATAGAGGGCTGCAAAGCCCTCAGCTCTTTTATACATGTCCCAGACTGCCTGGGGAATTGGCCAGGGGGGCGGTGGACAAAACCCCATGTAATTATGAAATCCAGTGGACAAGCATCATGACACAGATAGTGATGTGAGACAATTATATGCCTCCTCACTGGGGACATTGGCATCGAAATGTGCACTGGAGAGGATAAGGGTGATGGGAGGGACAGACCGTGACACATCATTACATGAAAGACAAGACGCTGCTGTAGCTGAACTCATGGCACCAATAAACCCTGATCTGTCCCTAATCCCTCACTTTGCTTACGTGGAATCATGCCCAGCATCTTCAGAAGTTTGCTATGCCCAATCACGCCACACTCAGCAGCAGCCCGGCTGCGTGCCCAGAGCCAGCAGTCAGCAGCGTGGGTCTGCCTGTGGGCAGCATGGCCATGTGCAGCCTGGCTCTCGGTGCACGCTGGGCCAGCCTCTCCTGGCACAGCACTCAATGCCCAGCTGAGGAATCGAGTCTCCCCAGAGAGGGCTCATGGACGACCACGCTCACAGACACGTAGTTGAAGGAGCTGAGTATGTCTTGGTCCTGTTCTTGCCCTCCAGCTCCTCCATGCACATCTCTCCCCACACACATCCCCAGTGCCTGATCTCACTGCTCCCCAGCCACATCTGTGCCAGCACTATTCATAGACGGAGCTTCATCCCACACGGGACCATTCTCCTCTGCACATTGCATGACCCTCAAGTGAATTGGGGAGCTAAATATCAACAGGACGTGCAGTAGCAGGAAAATGTCCAATACTTAGAGGCACCTGTTGCACCTGGTACTGTGATGTGCCCTGCCCTTGCCTGCATGGGGCCACGGTTTGCATTTGGGAGCTGCCCTGAGTGGGTGGGATAGGTTCTTCCTTGCCCAACCTCCTGGCACTTCTGTTTACCAGCTTGTAAAAGGGAGGTAATGACAGGCATGATGGCTGTGCACAGGTTTGCAAAGCACTTCTGCAAGATGGTCAGGACTCTGTCACATTGCAAAGTGGGGGGATTAGGGACAGACCAGGGTTTATTGGTGCCCTGAGGTTAGCTACAACAGTGCCTTGTCTTTCACGTAATGGTGTGTCACGGTCTGTCCCTCCCATTACCTCTTTCCTCTCCAGGGCACGTTTGCTCGCTGGTATACCCAGTTAGGATGGATGTAATTGCTCCACATCCCAATTTATTTCATGAGGCTTCTCCGCTTGATTTTGTGATTAGCTGGGGCTTCTGCCTCCACCCCTTGGCCAATGCCCTGGGGAAGTCCGGGACATGTATAAAAGAGCTGAGGGCTTTGCAGCCCTCTATCCAGCTTCCACCGCTTGACTCTCCTGATCATCGTGGTAAGTCCAAGTCTTACCTCCCTCTTTCTTTCCTCAGCAGTGGCTTTCTCACGGTATCTTTTGCCCTGGGCTCCATCACTCTCTCATAGTGCATAGTTAGGATGTCATGGGGCTGTTTCGGAGCTCTGGAATGGGTGGAAATTTGAACTTGCAGATACAATGCCCTGAGTATATGAACGCACTCAATGCCTTTGGGAGCTTGGTGATTTTCCATCTGCTTTAGATGAGGGAGTTTTTCCTCTCTCCTGTGCATAAGTCAGGCCCATGGAGCACAAGGGCAGGAAGGGGTTTACACCAACATTTCAAGTCTGGAACATGTTTTTGCTCTGACTGCGTGCGATGATCCAGAGCATGTCCTGGGACACAGGTTCCAAGTGCAAGAGAGCGAGGAGGGATTTGGGATCAGGCCTTGCACTGAGCGGTAGCTCTGCCTTGTCTTGTAGCTTCACCTCCTGAACCGAAGGATGTCCTGCTCCAGCCTGTGCGTCCCTTCCTGTGGGGTGGCCACCCCGGCCCCGCTGGCTAACGCCTGCAACGAGCCCTGCGTGCGGCAGTGCCCTGACTCCACGGTGGTGATCCAGCCCCCGGCCTCGGTGGTCACCTTCCCCGGGCCCATCCTCAGCTCCTTCCCGCAGTACAGCGTTGTTGGCTCGGCGGGAGTCCCCGGTGTCGCTGGGGGCTATGGCGGCACTTTTGGAGGCTCTGGTGGGTTTGGATGGTTAGGAGGCTCTGGGGTGTTTGGCGGTCTTGGGGGCTCTGGCGGCTATGGAGGCTTTGGGAGCTGCGGATACGGCGGCTGGGCCCGAGGCCACAGGTACCTCAGTGGCAGCTGCGGGCCCTGCTAAGCCCCAGATATCCATGGAGTTCAGTGCTGCATCTGCCTCCAGCCTTTACAAGCAGCACTTCTTGTCTTCTAGCACCAGATGCAGAACAAAGCTTTCAGCCCCTCTTTAAGCTGTGGCAAAGCAGCTACTTGAGCTTTATGGGCCTTGCTTATTTGCACACAGTTGCAGATCTTCAGCTGGCAGCTTTAGGGTTTCCAGCATTGCCTCCGAAAGCTCCCCTGAGTCTGCGATACAGCAACGTTGCGCTCATCCTCGGATGAGAGTCTCCCCTGCTCTGCCTGGCTCTGAGATTCCCAACCTGCAGTAGGAGCGGGGAATCTTCAGGGTGGAGCCCTGGGTTGTGCCTTGCTGTTGCCTTATGAGTTTTGTGTTTCCAATTCATTGTTTCTGTGTTGTTTTGTCTCTTGCTGACACTCTTTATTGCATTTTCCATCCACATTAAAGAATCCGCATTGCATGAACAATTTTTTTTTGTCTGAATTTGTTCTTCGCTGTGGCTGGAATTATGTCTATAACTTAGTGATGATGTGAAATGTTAGATGGCAATTCATCTGCTAAAAACATTTGCGAAAACTCTGAATTTCTCTCAGAAAAGACTTTTGAATGACAAGGTAGGGAAGTTACTAGCAAATGATTAGCTTCATTACAAAAGATAGATCTCAAAGGTGAAATACCACTGTCTGTTTTGTGAGGTCTATAGAGGAAGGGAAACTACACTAGTGGCATATTTCTCTCCCATTCATGCTCTGCACCCTGTTCCCCCCAGTCAGTCATGATCAGGGGGATGCACTGAGCATGCACCCTGCAATGTGGCTAGGGCAGTCACGAGCGCTGTCGTATGTGGGCAGCCCGAGGGATCCTTCCCCCTGTGACCTCGGGAGAGCCCTGCACAGTGTGTCAGAGGGCTGTGTGTGGGCAGCGCATTTCTCCACCTCCACTGCTGCACTCAGATATTCATGTCTTGCTTTGGGCTTGGGGCAAAGTGCTGGAAAGTTGCAGTGTCCTGAGATGGACGTTGCAAATTTGGAGCTGAGCATTACCCGAGCCCTTGCAGCAACGCTGTTACGAGCAGCAACTGCCAGGAACTCAGGCTGGTCCTGGGGAGTGTCGAAAGTTCAGCACGTGTTTAATGACATTGTGTAGAAAAGTATTCCTGGGATTTTGTGACATTTGCACTCAAAGAAGAAACATTGAATACCTACGACCGAAGATAAATATACTATAAATTCAGTTGATAAAGAAAAGAAGAAGGAAATGATTATGTGGTAATGAAAACCAGAAGACATGCTTTGGTACAGAAAATTTATTTGGAAAGAGACAGCTTTTCTACGATTCTGGAACAAAACTGTACAGAATATAAAGACCATCTTTCCAGGGGTTGAGTGGGGCTCTGGCTAATCACCAGGGTCAAAGTGATGCAGTCTATAAAAAATGGTTTTTCTCCTTTGGCGCAGTTGCTGTGTGCAATTTCTAGCATCCTAAGTCACCTCTCTAAGTTCATTGTCAATAATATAACTGAAATAAGACAAAGTACAATGTAAGCAGATGACTAAACTGGAAAGCCAGAGGATAACAGATCTAAACTAAAGGTAAAATGAGAAAATGCACACATGAGCCTGCCTTTCACAGGTGCTGAGCATTTGCAGCTCTCACTCTTTTCAGCTGGAGCCAGACAACACCCAGCACTCTGGCTGGTGCCTATCAGCTCCACCCCCAATTTGCATCTTGAGTTTCCTTTGCTGCTTCTTTAAATTGCTCTGTGCACACCATGGCTGAGCTTAGTATGTCCACCGTTTCCCGGAGCGGTATGAATTGCATGGATGTGTCCACTGAGAAGAATAAGTGTAGGAGTATTTTGGGGCACACCGTGGCTCAGGACGCGCAATGACCTGGGGGGTAAGTTTCTCAGCTGCTGCCTCCAGCCTCCCTGCCACCTCTGCTGGCAGAGGAGCTGTGGCAGGTGGCTCTGCCAGGGCCACCTCGGAGGGCTCGGAGGCTCCCACGACGGTTTGCTGTGGGTAGGTGGTGAGGATGGGCCCTGGGAAGGTGACAACGACGGGTGGCGGGTATATAATCACCCGCGAGTCACCGCAGGCCACGACGCAGGGCTCGTTGCTGCTGGTGGCCAGGGGCTGGGGACACTTTGCCTCGCAGGGGTTGGTGCATGCCAGCTGGTTGGAAGCCATCGCCAGGCTGTGGTAGGGGAGTGCCTGCAATTTGTTTGCAGAATTAGAAAAAAAAAAAAAATACAAACCCAAACCAGCAAAACCCATGTGCTTGGCTATTGAAGCTTCTAAGCTTGGCTCTAAGAGATCTTTAGACAGAGATAATTTGGATAAAGACAGCTGTTGAGCTCCTTTCCTTGTATCTGCCACCTTTTACTTAGCCTGCATCTATTTGTCCTTTCTAATTTGCTGCTTTAAGCTTGCTCTCTTTACTTCTCTCACTCTGGGAGCAAAAATCCTCCCCTTTCTTTGCGTGCTGCCTCCGAAACAGACAACTGCTCTAAAGGCTCCCGGTCCTTTGTAATATTTCCTGGAGACAAGTTTGAACTTGTTCCCACAGCGTCTATTTTCTTCCCACACGCAGCTTCTCAGGGCAGTGCCTGCAGTCTATGTTTTACAGATGGGGTGTAAGGGAGCAAGGGAAAAAAATACGGGTTTTCAATAGATCTGGGTGTTGAGCAATCTGTTCAGCAGCCTGCTTAATTTCCTGTATTATTTTTTTGTAGATTTGTGTTATCAGACTCTAAAATGTTCCACTAAAACACAGAAAAATGAAAGGCTAAGTAAAAATACTGGTTTAATAAGTAAGATGCATCACTTATAGATATTTATATTGTGGTGATATTGTCAATCCAACTATGAAAATTGCCGTTTCAGCTAGGGTACGCAAATTTAATAATGTTTAATTCTTCAGATTAAATCTTCACATAAAAGCTAGTTCTCCATGATATAGCATCGCACTTTTTTTTAAACTTGTAAATCAGAGATACCTAGTAGTGATGAAAAAGGCAAAAGTATTATTTTATTGTCAGTTAAATCCTGTGTGCTGCAGTATACTAGAACTGCTGTCCTTGAGAACATTTGGAAGACAAGGACTAGGGGACATGCCAGCTTTGTGGTACCCCTTGCAATAAGTAAACAGAAAATGCAGAATGTTTCTAGGGCAGATGGTGGGTAATTTGTAGCTAATCTCTGAAATCAGTAAGTCTTATCTATGGAGGAGTAGTATACAGGATCCTAAATTATGTAGCCAGCAACACTTTCTAATAAACAAACTATTATATTGCCAAGCATAAAGTAAAAATATCCTGAAAGCTACTTTCCTCCACTTCAGAAACTCAGAGCTATTTTGCACCAGGTGCTAGCAGTGTGCTGGCAGGACAGTGAGCTCTTTTATCTATTTATTTGTCTCAACTATTTTCAGAGGAAAGTGAAAGTAGCCTCAAATGTATCATTCTGGAAAAAAAAAAGCAAAACACATGCATAGCATTTTCCCCCAAATACCCTTAGGTTAGAACATAGCTTTGACCTAAAAAAATCCTTAATTTAATCTCTGTAAAAACACATGAAAATACTAACAAAGCTTTAATAGTTAGAAATGAAAGCTTATTTCTACAGTTACATTAAGTAATAGTATCTAATCATCACTTGGTATACCTTGTGACTGCAATTAAATTAGCTAAGGATAGGCGGATTACAAACAGCAGCAATGCTGCATGTCTATAGCTACACAGAACTACGAACAAGGATTTTATTTCAATAGTTATCTATGAAATCCCCCCCCACCTAACAACTGCTGAATCCCCTCATCAGGCCACATAAGCAAAACAGTGCTAAAATCTATTCTTAGAGCTCTTCTGAAAAATTTTGAGAATGAAGAGATTGAAATTCCTTATTCTCCCATAAAATTAACAGCCCAAAGCAGTCTTGAAAAGCTCTTGCTTTTATTTTTATGTCCTTTATCCAAAATAGAAAGCATCTGTAGAAAGATGCTTAATAATGTCTCAGAGTCCAAATATTTATGCAGGATTTAGTCCCAATTTTAACAAAATTCATGCTAAAGCAAAACTAAACTCAAGGTTTTTATAGTTGTCAAATCAGACTTACTCAGTGTACCGGAGAGAACAAGTCAAGAGAAGCAGGCAGAAAAGCCTTGCACTGAGAGAGTATTTATACTCTCTCTCAGACTGCCTGGAGGAGCTGAGACACCCTTTGTGTAAAGGGCCTTAATTACTTATGAAGCAAACTTTGTTGCATGTATTACTCCTGTAGTTGCAGTAATTGTTTTGCTCACTGTTTATTATCATCTAAAGCTGAGTTAGGTAATAATACAAAATGCAGATGGTAACTTGCAAGTTCTTTTCATCTTGAAATTTCCTGGTTTTACTCCACTGATTTCATTAAGAATTAAATACACTAAGAATGAATAGACTTCTGGTGACTTATCTTTGCTAAAAACATGACTGCACAGGGAGTCTCGGAGATGTCAGTGGCGCTGTGTGTCAGCACACAAGATTTACTTTCCTTATTGGAAATACAATCTAACATCTAGTATTTGTCTCCATGCCTAGATAAATATCTAGAAACACAGGGCTTGTTTTTCATCTGATTTAATGTTAATGAAGTTTACAGATGTGTTCTTACCTAAGCCAGAGGAAGTATCTGGTGCAAAAACTTTAAAACAAACTATCACAGAGTTATCTTTTAAATAAAAATGAAGCCATCTACAATTATGAAGCTTAAAATAAGGAGTTGATTAAATAAATGTTTTATATGTTTCATTCTGCATGAGGTCAGAGCAGTCTAAATCCAGTAGGATATCATTACTATTAACATCAAATAGTTTCCATGTATGACATGCTAACAGATGTTTGTGAAATCTCGTTTCCTGATGTCTCCAGAATATTCCTGATAAGCTCCACAGCCCAGGGGACCTTTAGGGGTGCCTCATAAAATCAGAATAATTAGTCATAAATGTATAATGTCATAAACACTGTGGTGGTGGTTTTAATTCATTTAAAAGTGCTTGGCATTTTTGTGTGAAGCTTCCCTCCAGAGGGAAGAGTGAGTGTGGCGAACTGAGTTCTGGGAAAATGGGTGTACTGGATGCACACTTTGAGGAGGACCTCTTGGTGCCTCTGCCACCGGAGGGAGCCTCTGCATGCATGGGAGCCTCTCATCACGCACCGCGTACGCAGGGGCAGAGTTCAGGCCATCAGTACTGGCTGGGGTAGTGTTCAGCCTGTTGGTATGTGCTATGGCAGAGGTAGCCTCAGGTGTTCATGATTTGGCCCTACCGACGTAGGGTGAATGTTGTATATGTCAGACAAGCTCACAATTCAACTGAAAACATAGTCTAGAGGGTTTTTTTCTTCTCCTCCCTAAGTTTTCAATATCTCTTGGTTCTAACTCTTTGGCAATTTCTAGCTGGAAGACCTCTCCCCTCAAGGATGCATCCTAAAATTGCCATTTTAAAACATAGGTATTAATTCACACTTAGAAAGTATGAAATTCACCCCTACAAAAGGATTCTAGCTAAGCACGCTGCATTCTCCTTTTAGTCGATTTCTGTGGTGTTTGGGAGATCTCTGACAGAAGTAGGAACTGAATCCTGGCTGTTGTATTAGGATGCGGTCCCTTAACTACAAGGTAACTAACTCTTCTCAAAAGTCTCTCATAAGGTAGCAATACTATACAGAATTTTCTTCCCCCCCAGTTTGCGTTGTACTCTAGAATGACTAACAAAGGTAATAAAGGCAATAGAAGGCGAAGAGGAATGCAGACTGCATACACCACAATATAGAATGTTAATATTGTCAGTGTCTATTAATTTTAAATTGTTTTAGAAAATTATATCCTTGTGTAAGGCAGGGACAGCAGTAATAAAGGCTCTTGCCTAGCTAAGATATGGTTTACGTGGTCAAACCAGTTCTGCTCAACTTCAGAGCACAGAAGTTTTGTTTGTAAAGCTGAGTCAGGAGCACTTGCTAATGAAGAAATAAAGGGAAATGCTTGTGGATGGATGCTCTGCTGATGTAGGTCTGCAACATTCGTTCTCTTCGCTTCAAAGAGGCTCTACTTGCTTACATCATCTGAACACATATTAGCAAGAATTCTCCCCATTAGGCAAGTATGAACTGAAATACAGGTCCAGATTGGTAGCAAGAGTTAATTACGTATTAGTGTATAGATCCACTGGTTTTTTACACTGTCAGAAGCTCTGGCTTTCTGATTTTATACGAGCTACAAGTGAAAGCTGAATAATCAAAGATTTGAGGCAGTGAATCACAGTCTAATCAGGCTAATTAGGATAATGCCAGAAGTGACCTTGATATATCTCCTTTAAGGTGGTACTATTGCCCAACACTAGGAGTAACCTACAGCTGCTATTATAATACAACTATTTGCATAGGCAGTGTATAATTAAGTGTTTGTGAAATGTTTTCAGTCCTCAGAACATTCCCATGGTGTTTAATTATGTAGGGTGTTTCCAGAAACACCTCATAAAGCCTAATTTATGGCAGAAGGAGCATGATTTAACAAAACTCTACAGCTACTGGAAAAAAAAAAATGCATGGACTGGGTATATGACAAGGTGAAGGATGGTCTTCTCTGAGTGTATTTGCCAATGCCAGCTGAAGACAACAGACCCTTTTCTGAAGGTCTTTTGATAACATTTTGTGGGTAAAAAGGGGAAACGTTCTTGCACGATAGCCTCATGATATGTGCAATTGCTGGCTGGCTTCTTGCTTTCCAGCCTTGTCGGGACCCCCACAGGAGTGGGGGCTGAGGTTCACTGGCTTTTCTTTGTCTTTACCAGCACGTTTCTAGGACTTAGTAGACAGTGAAAAACCCCTAAATGCAGTAGGAGAACCCAAGACTTGTACTTTTTGTTCACTTCCAGCTGGGATTAAGCTAGATTTTGAATACTGAAAAATGACAAAACTGTCAACAAATTATCAGTTGGTATGATAAACTTAAGAGGAAATAAACATTGAAGGAGTACAGAAGGAAAGGGAATAAAGGGAGTAGGGCACAAGAAAGACCTCTCTCAGCATGTGCTGACCAGAACTGTACTGAAATGTAATAAAGAAAATCAAAATGCTGCCTTGTTCAGAGCAGAAAGGCAAATTAAATTATTTAAACGACATAAAACCTATTTAGAGCATACCTGTGTTGCATGCTCTCCTAGATCCCAGCATGTATTTTTTTCTGGTTAATCCTGTTCTTGGTGTATAGGTGGAAATCAGTCATGCAATAAGTTTAGAAGATGCCAAGTTAACTCTGTGACATTTGGTCTCCACAGCTCCCTCTGGTTGCCCCACATGACATTACACAACCTGCCTCATGTTACCTTTGCCTTGAGCTTTCCTTTTTCTCACCCACTTCCCAAGCACCCACCCCAAGTCTTCATTGCACAGCATTAGGCAGCAGCACATGAGGTAGCAAAATGTTTTACTTCTGTCATGTGCAAGGCCTTGCCTTAAGAGAATTGTTATCTTTCTTCAATATGCATATAAATATGGATGCTGAAGATGCTGGTTGGTTTCCTAGAGATCGATGAAGAGCAGACCAGGCTGGGTTATAACTGTGTACAGCAGCTTTATATTACCTGTAATGTCACAATCAAAATGAAGGCTACATTGCATTGGCTATGAAATAGCAACATAAGGGACAGTCCCTGAATGGGATCATATCTAGGATCATCAGTCTGACCTGTCAAAGGGTGGAGAAGGAGCTATTGTCACCATTTACAGATCACGAATGGATGCACAAAAGTAAAAGGCTGAACTGTCATTCCAGGTGAGCACAAGTTAAGGAGAAGATGGAGCTGGGCCATTTGTAGATATGTATGGCAGGGGAATGAAAGGTGATGGGTATAAACTGAAACAGGAGAGGTTCAGACTGACATAAGGAGGAGGAAAAAAAAGAATAAAAAAATTGGCCATGACACCAATGACCATGACCCTCAGCATCATGGTCTGAATTCAGAGTTGATCCTGTTTTGAAAAAGAGGTTGGATGAGAGACCTAAGAAAATATTAGAAATGCAGATTTATATCCTCAGCTAGTGCAGGTTGGCTTTATCAAGCTTCAACATCTCTCTATCCTTTTAGGTCATGTTATCTAAAATGCAGTGTGCAGATCTGAAACATTTTTTTAAAACACAGTTGTTTCTTAATGAGTAGTGAACATACAGAGTCAGCCTTGGCATATAAAAAGAAAGGATAGTTTTCAGTTGTGTGGCATCAGAGCTTGCTGAAACACTGGTGATTTGTAATACTGTAGTGTGGTGTCTGTAGAAGATGTCGTACAGCCTTCACAAAGTTCTTTGAAAGTATTTACACTCAGCCTTCAATAGGATATATTTAACAAGTGAATTTCCCCCCTGGGGGAACCCCACACATTCATCTCAAATCTTAAGGACAATTTATGGCATGGAAACCTGAAGTTATTTAATCGGGAACAAACCACAGGAATGTAAACAAATTATACAGGAGAATGAACGAAGTATTTTTAGCAATCTGTGGGTGTAGCAGCTAAATCTGATGTGAGTCATCCTGTGTCCTTCCTAGCAGACCTCGGACCTGGGATGGTTACAGGGTGACAAATGCTGTCCAGCACACAGACCTCTGCTCCCATGTACCTGCCCTGGGGGGTCTGACTTTTAGTGGAAATTGAAGTACCCAGAGCTCAAGGGCTAGAACTAATGGTGGCTGTATTACCAAAGTATAATGAAGGAAGCTTTTATGCATAATTTAAAGTGATGTTATTACTTGATATTTGAACAGAAGGAGTCTGATAAGGTATGGTTTGATTAATTCCATTTGTTTGTTCCAATGTTTTGTGCAGGAAAAGCAAAAACATGTTTGAGATGAGGATTTTGAACTTCTTCTAAATAACTGTAGGTAGGTGTTATTGCTCAAAAGTTCCTTGAGAGGGCAGACCAAAAACTTGGTATGAACAATGTAAAAGAAGTTGCAAATTTAGGCAATAAGAGAGGAACAAGAATGTAAATAGTAAGAGTGGTCTATCCTGGTCCTGCACACAGGAGAAGTTCTCTGAAACTGGAGAGGGAAAGAGAAGGATATTAGGGAGAAGTGGGAATGGAGAGCCTGCTGCATGGGAAAGTTTTTGAAGTGATGAACAATCCCTTTGCACATTCAAGGCTTATTATCAGATGCACCTGATCTAGATGAATAGCTACTTGATAGTAAAGATCTGATTCCAGGACATCTAAATTGAGTTACATGATAGTACCTTCATAATAGGCACTTTGCCTATGTAAATCAATACAAAGCACTTAGGAAGTATTTCAAAACTCTTCCCTTGAGGACACTTGGAGATTTCCCAGTGAATGATTTTGCCCCAGCCAACCCTCAGAGAGGTACTTCCCATGCTAGAGGTAGTTGGGAGTATAAATCTGATTAAATCAAGCCCCAAGCTATATGGAAACTGTGTAGGGGAATAAAACCAGACTTTTAGTACACAATTTGGGCCTGAGTGATCCTTCCCCTTCCTGCACACTGCAGCCATGCAGAGCTTCCCAGCACTGACACCAGTGCTGCACGCGCCTGCCCTCCTTTATAGCGTGGCTATTGCCCAAAGGTCTGGGCCACATAGCAGCAAAATTACATGTGGCACATATATGCCAGGTCATTTATAGTTATGTTGACCAACACAGGTTTTGCACAGACCTTTGGGGAAGGAGAAACAAAGGACAGACACCACCCTCTCATTGCAGCCCTTGGTCCAAATGAGCAAGGATCCTCCATCGCAGACACTAGGACAAGCGACATGGCTAAATCTGTAGGATGGGTGTGGTGGTGGTAAATGATGGTGTGACTTTAATGGTGGATGGTAGCTGCTAGCGTTTGACTTGCTGATCTGCTACTAAATAGACCACTACTGGAGACATGTTCATGGGGCTAGAATGTTACAAGGTACCGATATTCAAAATATGTGAATACTATGTGTTCATGCACATTGCAAGCTGAGTATAATGCATACTGGATTGCTGAAGGGAAGAGAGATGTCTGGCTTCCACTGCCTTGGGATTTGTCCCATGCACTTTAAAAAGCATTGGGGTATGCATGGGGCAATTTGTTTAAAATGAAAAAAAAAAAGCTTTTTATGAAAAAATGCAAAATAATGATCTCACCTGAATAATGGTGCTTGCAATCCTCATACATGTATTTCTAAAGTGTAGTTGTTGCTTAACTTTTGGATGTCTTAATCGGAAGGCAGAGGCTTAGTTTTGCAATGCTATGCATGTGTACAAATATAATTAATGTTTATGAAGCATTCTGAAAACTATATTTGTTATTACTGAAAGGATCATACAGGAGCCATCTGAATTTGGGTTTGATTTATGGAAAAAGAAGTTGCAGATTTAATTTGCAGACTCCAAGAACTCATGTAGATTAGTATGGAGAAAACGTCCTGGGGAATGGGGAAGGCTGTTGCAAACAGTCCCCTGAAATTACAATGGGGAAAGGTCTCTGTTTTAAAATCTTGGGAAGTAGCACCTCTTGTCTCTGACTTAAGGGTGTGAATTTTGATGTAATTTTTCATGGATTTACTGCTACAGGCCCAGCCAAACATTATCCATTTGTTTGTCCTTTTTTAAAAATATTTTTGAAAGCACAGAATAATGAGGGAGGGGGAAAAGCGATTGATCCTTTGAGTCACAGAACATAGAAAATTAAAAGCAGAATCGCTCCTCTGCTGGGCCTGCAGTGCCTCTTGGGGGGAACATGAGCCATTAATGCTCAGCCTATAACTCATTAGTCCTCGCTATTACCATGTGTTGGCCAGTACATATATTTGCTTTGCACTATTGAGTTGCACGTATCCACTTTGCAGACTCTTCTTGCGGAAGCTGTCCCACCAAAATGACCCATGGAGAGGGTTGTAGTGCACTGCTGCTGCCTGTACGTGCTTGGTCAATGATTTTTGTCCTATTTTTAGGGAACAGCCTTGTGAGTAGGCTGGGAAATTCATTCTAGTACTTCAATTAATTAAAAAATCTGCATTTGCTGCGTGGGCACCAGCACTCCTGACAGCCTGGGCAGGAGTGTGGAGGAGATTTCATGGTGCTCCATGCTGCTGCAGCCAGACAGCTTTCTGTGAACAGCTTTAGAGGTGGACTGCCACTGCACTGTGCAGGGTACAGCACCCTCCAGAGACAGCAGGATCTTTCTGCCATGCAGAAAGGTGGTTCAGATGAATGCTTGAAAAATGCAAAATCTTATAAATATTGAGTGGTGATTTAGTTAATGCTGGCATGGGTGTTGAGACTCAGGAAGGTGGTAATGTCACTTACAGTGGGACTCACGAGGGTTGAAAAATAAAGTGTAGAGAGAAAAAAGGAAAACCAAAAAGTGCATGCTGCATGACAATATTTAATGGGAATGAGAAGCTGAATATACATGTGCAAAATTAGATGGATAGGACATAATCAAAAGAGTTCCAGGACTTCATGAAGTTCTACAATGGATCTCCAGTTCCATGATTTTGCATAGATTGTTCTTCTTTGATCAGAAGTATTTTTACAAAGAAATGTGCTATTACAATTGCTTGAAGTTCTTTTTGCCCTGGCTTGCATCAAATGATATATAAGCAGAAAAATAAGCTGGGAAGCCATTACATTATGGGTCTAAGCAGAAATAAAGCACAAGAAAGACTTAAATGCCTAATTTAAAGAAATGCCAAGTAGAGTTGAGTTGTTTTTAATGGTGAATGCTGGTTTAGCAAAATATACAAGGGAATATGAATTTTATCAAAAATTTCATTTTGGAACCCAAGATTTTCAGTCATATAACTTTGAAATATTTTATGCTTTTTATTTTGAGAGAAACTGATAATAAAAAGTCAATGATGGCATAAAAACTTGAATTTATTGAGATACATTTTTATCAAACCAAAAATATATTTTTGAAAATTTTGTTTCTTGGAAAATTCTATTTTTTATGTCATCCTAATTTTGAATAAGGTCAATAGTGAAATTTCTGTTTCTTGTAGTTTGGAAATTCTAGTCTTCATGCAGGTGTAGTGCCAGGAAGCCATGTTTTTATTGACTCCACTGGGGAGCTCAGCACTTCTATAATCCATTATCCATAAACTTAGTCGTGATCTGTCTTACTGTTCAGTTCTGCTTGTCACTTAATCCACAGATATCTGTGTTGGATTTAGGTTGGCCTGCAAGTGCTATAACAAAATGGTTTGGACAAGTGAGGAGGAAAAGGATTAAAGCTTCCTGTATCATAAAATGATAATCCTGAGTTACGTGCTGTCCCAGAACCACACATGCCCTTAAACCCATGAGATCCCCTGGAACTGAGTAAGTTTCTGATATCAAACAGTGCAGTAGATCCCACTATGGTTTGCTGAGGGAAAGTGGTGAGAGTTGGGCCAGGATATATCACAGAATACGGTGGCAAGTCAGGGTCCACTATGTCCACTATTGTATCGGGGTATTTTATGACACAGGTCTCATTGGAGGTGAGGGCGTATGGCTCAGGGCATGTCACCCCCGGCGGCAGGCAGCATTCGTTGTAGGGAGACATGTGATGGATCCAGACCTGAAACACAGGAGGAGGGGAGAAAAGGCAGGCGTTAGTCCAGCAAGAAGTTTACATATTAGATACCAAGATTTTGGGAAGACAGGGTTGAGTGCTGGATCTCAGGATTGCTGGCAAAAGGGGGAATTATGAAGTGCAAGTGGTTCAGGTGATAGTCAAATGTTTGTCCAGTTTCCTCTTTCTATCCAATAACTCTTCCACTTCCTCAGCAACCCTTTTGAACTTCTTTGTTTCAATATCTGATGGTATTTTCTAGACCACCACTGTTTTCAACCTCAGATGCTCTTGTGCTGTTGCTTCTCTTCACAGGGTTTTCAATGTGTTGCATTGCTCTGTCTCACTCCTATTGCCAGTTCAAACCCTGCTGAAAGCCATAACCCCGACTCTACTCCATATTTTGAACTGCAGTTTTAATCCTCGCAGCACTGGCAAAACCAAAACATGGGGGTGAAGCTAATTACCTCACCTCACCTGGTTAGAAGTGGGACAATGTGATCTGGGATGGAGATCCACCCATCTTTTATTAGTCTCATTATATATCATCTGGATTATGGTATCTTACATTTGAAATCACACAGCTCTTTAAAACTGTACCTGATATCAAGGCCAGATTTTCTTGGGTATTGTATAATTATAGATTAACAGGCCACCCTTGCCCTGGATTGTGCCCACACTAATTAGGCAAGGCAAACAGAGTGAGGGAGAAGTGATAATTTTCTTCAGTTTATCAGTGTAAAACTGATATGGAAGACACTAAAGGCTGGCATAAAGGATGGGCCTGATTTGATTTCCCAAATGAGTCCCTATGTTTACCCCAGGGGTCTGTGGGGGAGACAAAATTCAGGGGAGATTTCTTGAGTCTCCATCTAAACGTCTTGTTTTAGCCACATGCTATCGTTGCCTTCTCCAATCCTCAGGGCTGCATCTTCAGCTTTTTCCAATTGACCCTATGCCTTTGACTTGAAGGTAAGAAAAAAGCAACAACAGAATATTTTACCAGCTAAAGAGCTGGATCTGAAATGGCTAATTTTGCCTTTGGGAAAAGAATTGTTACCCACAGACCAGTCTTAAGGGTAGGGATCCTCAAGTGGTCCCACGCAGACAATTTGTCAAAGCTCATCCTAGTACTCATGAAAAGAGGTGAAGGAGCACTTGTACATTCCTTCCAGATTTGGAATTCAGCACTATAAATATATTTTAAACAAAACCAGCAGTAGAGTGGCTTTTTACTAAGAAAAATCTGAGTTCCAGTCTCTGTATGATTTTTTGAAAATATTTAGGACAAGTTCTCCAACTGTTAAAAGACACCATAGCTTCCTTGAAGACAGCTGAGGGTGAGAACATAACAATTTTTTTGAATGATAATTTGTTTAATGAAACCTAGTCTTTATAATATGAAAAGGATGCTTGCCAGTATGAAATTATTGAGACTCTTTAGAATTCTGAGGGAGTCTTATACGCCATCCTAGTTTAACTGAACTGCTGTCCTGAACGCTAACGTAGTTTGCAAATGCCAGCTTTCACCTCTGAAGCGTAAAACTTAGACTTAAAACTAAAGGACAATAGAAAGTATATTTCTGGAAAAATATCCCCTTGCCATTTCCTAAGTTTAACCTATCATTTGATAATATTTAGATAGCAATAAGTAATTGATTCAAAATTGACTTACCCGGATCTCCAAGGAGAAGGGTTTAAGAAAAGTGATTAGAAGAGTTCTGTGTAGCAAATGCTTTTATACACTTAGTCAAATTGCCTGGAGGATGTGACACCCTTTTTGCATGAAGTCTTAATTAGTTGCAAAACAAACTTTGCTGCATGCATAACTTCTGCAAGTAATGAAACTGTTTTGCTCGCTGTTTGTGTTTGCTAGCTATTGGTTCTTCACATAGTGTGCTAAATACATACTACACCCTGCAGGCAGGATTCACTTTAACATTTTGTGGGTCAAAAAGAGCTTGATATACTTCATTAACCACATTTCAGTTATATCATGAGTTGATCAAGCATTCTTTTATTTACATTTTTTCCCCTCAAATTCAGTCTGTGAAAGGGATTCAAGGGAGCATCAGTAGCACCATTAGCTGTCAGGGAAAAGGATTTTATTTTCATTTCCCAAATCTGACATGTTGTCCAGTGGGGAAGAGAGGAGAGTTTTCCTCTGAAATGCTTTACAGGGCATTAAACTTAACAGTATACAGCTGTTATCCTTCTCAGTGAATGCTCATGGATGAGAAGAACCACTCAATAAATTTGTGGCCATTTTTTCTAATGAGACTGATCATCTCTGAATAGGATTGGTTCTTAGGGAGAGAGCTCTACATTATCTAACATCCGCTGGAGTCTTGACAAATAGCACTTGCACAGGATTTAAGTGGATTTGTTTCAGGTCTCTTTGCAGGGTTTGACCATGTTGCAATTAAAAGCAGGTAGATGCCACCCATGTTTTTTTGCCACTGACTCAAAGTGAAATCACAGAGCTGAGTTGTTTTGGTTTGGGTTTTTTCCACCCACCCCCAGCTTTTTGACTGGGTTGAAAAGGACAATATTGGAAAGGGAAGGTTGCAACGGACTATACTCTGAAACTGGTGTTTCCATCGAGGCTGTGTTTTTATGTGAGAGTACTAAGGTGACTTTGGGGTGGGGGTGGGGAGTACACTAGAAATAGCTCTAGCCTGGTGAGAACTTAATTTAATACAAATGAGAAGAATTTAATTTAACACAAATGAGAAGACTACAAAAGAATTGGAGAAAACGAGGGCTGTCAGTTTGTCAAGATTTTTATGAATGAACCAGACATGTGGATTTAAAAATGTTTTTGTACACTTTAAAGAGGAAATCAATATGACAGAAATTTCATGTTAAAGGAGGAGAGGGAAATCAGGATTCACATGGAAGCAGATTTCTGAAAAAGCCACCAATTAGTGCAGCCAAGAGTTTTTTGGCATAAGTCACCTGACATGCCAACTAATAAATCAGAAAGTTTTTTAATACATAAAAAGTATTCTTAATTAAAATATCACTGTAATACCAGGGATAGGGATCACTTACATATTTGGGGGCACGCTTAAGTACAATACAACTCACTGTGCTGCATTAGCATACCCGACGCACAGTGCTTATCTGCATAAATGACTGGGAATCAGTCTGAAATCTTTTGTTCTGTTCACAAAGTGCCATAAATGCTTTTGCCTTAGGACCCCTGCTAACATCCTCCCAAGCCGCAGATAATTTATGATATGAAGGAAAAATTTAAGTAAATAATTACGAACAAAGAAATCCTTCCTCTCAGTTTGCAGGGCAAGGGAGGCACGTCATCTTTCTAGCACCACACAATGGTTGCCCTTCACTTTGAATATAAATATTGTGAAAGGGAATTAATAGTTTTGATAGTGGAGTCTTTGCCATGAGGTTCCAGGGCCTGGTGGTTGCTTTAAGACAGTGAAGTTTAGGATGGGACTAAGCAGCTTTCTGGGACTGGAGTAACTAAGAAAAGTGAGCCAGCTGAGAGGACTCCTGTAAGGAATTCCCTGTTCAGGATGAAAGGTGGTATTGCCTCTTTATCCAGATACATGGGATCCCGAAAGGCTCCTCCTTTAAGGGACAGAGATGCACCAGCTGCTCTAGAGAAGGTAAAGATCTAAGGCTGAAATACATTATTTTATTGACACTTCACAGCCCTGCAGAATGACTGGAGTCAAGGCTGGTGCAAGTTTGCATAATGTATATTTATTTGTAGCTGATTTCCCCATGCTTTGGTCCCTTTTCACCTCTCTTTGCTTCATCCTGGTTAGGAAACTTCATGCTCAGACTGAATCCCCTGCTAGATATGTTGTGCTCACACCTGTGCATTGGCATGCCTTCAGTCCTTGTGGGGATTGCTATAGCATTTACACTGATTTGTCTGAAACATTTAAAACCAAAATCTGGCTGCTTGGAGCTATGGGGAAAAAGATTTCCTATTCCTCCTGCATAATGTACGTAAGATAAAGCCTTTCCTATTTGCTGAAGGCAGCAGTTCTTCAGGGAGGCAAAGGACTTCTTGTACAAATTAAGAGCTCTGTCTCTTGTTTGTCATATTGATTTTGAGCATGTGAATCTATGAGGGAACACCTTTGGGAACCTTTGGGGGAACACCAGGTGCTTCACTTTTTGCCAGAAAGTGGCTAAAAAAAGTCTAGAGAAAAAAGGTGGGTTTGGTTTCACCCTTAGCGCTGTCTGGACTTTTCTTTTTTGAGTAAAATGTTACTACATCTTAGCAAGGTTGGTTTTTAGAGCCATAATAAGAAATGGGGAAAAAGGAGTATGGTTTTCTTATTAAAGTAGGCTTTTTGAGGGCTCCGGGCAAAGAGGGAGTAAAAGCAGGTGGGACTGTACTAAGATTTATGTCTAATTAATCTGCCTAAGCACTGCTCTGCCACTGAGGAGCTATGTAACATTAAAACTGTACAGCAGGATTCATTTGGCTGAAAATCATATATACATATATAGGGAGATTAATATATATTATATATGTTTATTTTCATTCAGGATTCATTTAGTAAGATTTGGTTCTTGCAATTTAACCGCGGATAAAGAAAATGATTGGTTGTATTGCTATGAAGTTCATACAACATGGTGCTCATAAGCCAAGTGAAGATAAACCTTAAACTTGTAGGGAAAAAAAAAAAAAATCCAGTTTATAACTGACTGTAAACCACCACAAGCACTGTTCTTAAGGAGGAAAGCTATCGCATGCAGTAGATCCCTTAATTACTGGAATTGCCCCAGTAGCTCAGTTTTATAGACAAAGCAGCAAGACACCCTGCGATAGCCCGGGCACGGAGCCCTGCAGCAGGGGAGCCCTGCGGGGCTGGGGGAAAGGAGCCCGAGAGCAGTGGTGGCTGCGGGGTGGCAGCTCCTGCCCTGTGGCCCTGGACATTGCCTGAACCAGGGCGATGCCCCATGAAGGGTTTTCCACAAGTGCTTTGGACAAATCAGATACGATCTTTAGTGAACATTACCGGAAGACAGCTGCAAATGCCTGGCAAGAAAAACCTTAGCTGCCAACTGTGCTCATCTTCTGTAATTGAAGCATTTTGTGCCATTAATCCAGGCTTAGTGTAACCCATGGCTCCTCTCATGGGTCTTCTCTTTTCTAAATACTGTCCCAGAGACTTCTCCGTGCTTTGTGTTCATTGCATCCTCTTTTTACAGCCCCTTGTGCCACAGTGTGCTGTGGGACTCCTTGAGACCTTTATTCTCTTTGCAGTTTTGGGCACTATATAAAATGCTACCTCGCACTTCCCTTGCAGCTTAGTTTTTCATTGCCTTTGGCAAATTTTAATTCTAGTTATTATCTAGGTTTAATAGTGAAGCACAGAGGCTAAATGAATTGTCAGAGGTCACTTGGTGAGCAAATGGAACAGCCTGGAGTAAAACAGGCTTTCCTCATTGGCATTTATCATATTATTTATAATTTGAATTCCAGCAACTCTTTGAAGTCTTAACTGAAATTGCATTGCATCTGGCAAACAAAGGGCGACTCCCCACAGTGAACAACAAGCATTCTAACTGATCAGACCTGAGAAACAAAAGAGAAGGGATTGCTATCTCTTTTACAAATGCAATGTTAATGCACAGGGATTAAGGGAGGGGCTGGCAGTACAGAAAAGTACATTGAGCACTTTTTGATATGTTCCAAAATGACTTTTCCATTTTTACATAGGAAAGCTGTGGCAGTCAGCAAGTAAATGCAGACCTGACTTTTAATAAATTATTTAATTTTAAGTGTACCCATTCTATTCACATTCTCCCAGTGCTGTTTCCACTGTGAACTGAGCATTTGGTGTAGCAGCTCAGTCTATAGGATGACTGAAGCGTGTACAACCACAACTAGGCTAGTGGTTTGGACACTGGAACATCCTTCTCTCTGGGATAGCCAGAAATGTTCCTGTGTTTAGGAAAAACAAGAGACCTGAAACTGAATCTGAGGAGATGAATGTCCAAGAGCATTAGGAATCCTAGTGTAGTGGGGATGTGCTTGGTCTGAACAAAACATAGCAATTCAATAGGCCTGGAAATTCTCAAACTGTTTTTTTTTTCTCTGCTACTTGGAATGAATAGTAAACATTGGGGTTTTTAAAAATTTTTTTCCCACCACAAAACAGAGGAAAAAAAGGCCAAGTTTTTTTTAAAGCTGCTTAAAGTATTTTAAGACACCATCCCTAGTTAAAATCTGTGGCTTCATTTATGTATTTTGAAACCTAAGCTGTCACTTAAGAAATCTGCAATTACTAATGCCTGCAAATTACTAACTATGGAGTAATGATCTTTGTTAAAAAAAAAAAAAATCCTTTTAAATGAAAATCCTACATCAACAATCATCCCTTAGGTAATGGTTGGTTACCAAGGAACAATTGTCTCAACTTGGATTTATCTGCATTTCTGAAGAGAACAGTTAAAGAGGGAAAAATAAAGAAGACAAATAAAGGAAAGAATAAGAGAACTAGGAGGCCCTATGTTGTGAGAACCTTAAGAAAGTGACTGAAAGCTTAAAGAAGCCTTTTGTGCATGAGGTCCTAATAAGCTACCCAGATTTTTTTTTTCCAAGGCTAGTTCCGCATACTGTCTGCGTGTGTCAGACTAGCCTGATTTGTATGTTTTCTGACCTTCACATTCTTTCACTAGAGATCTACAAGAGCCTAATCCTTTGCTCAAATCATTCTCCGGACTCCTCTGAAAAAGCCTCTGAGTCTTTATTAAGGCTCTTAATAAAGGGTCTTTATTTTGTTATTCCTTTATCAATATGAGTAGTTTAGCTCTGAGACCCCTTCCCAAATGCATGCAAAATCAAAGAAGGTGTGGAGGTCATGCATGCTTATACAATTCTCTGCTTTCACATACATAGCAAGCGAGTGCATGTTTGTGTAATGTCTGAGAAGGTTCAGGCTTTCTTTGCAACAAGTTTCATCAGTTGCCTATTCTGAGAAATCTGGCAGCAGTGCAAAGCTACTTTT
This sequence comes from Pelecanus crispus, assembly GCF_030463565.1. Taxonomy (NCBI): domain Eukaryota; kingdom Metazoa; phylum Chordata; class Aves; order Pelecaniformes; family Pelecanidae; genus Pelecanus; species Pelecanus crispus. Next base: position 4,015,565 of record NC_134664.1, read on the forward strand.
CAAATGAAAATCAAACAAAAATGTAGCATGATGCAAGCACCTTAATACATAACTAGAGAATGTTCATTAATAACCTTGACACATTTAAGGGTGACTTTGTAACTCTGTTTTAAAACACTGCAATCATGCTGGATACTTAAAATATGATAATAAGTGTTTTGCATGTATAAATCATTAATAAGAGTTTGCAAAAAGTGCTTTGAAATCCTTTAATCTGAAACTTCTGCATGCTGTTCCCAATGACTGTCATTGCTTTGGGATCCTTACAAAGACATCTGCTTTACAGAATAATTTAGAAGATGAGGACCACAGATTGAATGAATTATTAAAAAAAGGAAAATACCAACTACTAAGAAAATAGTTTTCAGAGAAAAGTGGTGGAGCATGAATGCTTTTTATACTGAAATCTCCCAATCTTCCACAAGATAAGATGGTACCTCAGCAGTGACAGAATCTTGCCCAAAGAGATTTACTTGCCTAGTTACAGCAGATTGTACATTGAACCTGCAAAGAGTGTTGTTTTTACACCCAGCTACCAAGGTAATCCCAGCACTGGGCTGGGGGGATAAAGAGATTCCTCTTTGCTGCTCATCAACCTTGTCCAAAGAACTGACTGCTAAGACTGTTTGCTGCAAAATTATACCACCTGCCTGAGGGTAGGATCCAGCTTCTTTGGAGTCTAGGAGTACTAAAATTAAGGAGCAAAGAAAAACAAATTCCTTCTCCCTATACATCAGCTAATGTGAACTCACTCTCACTAAGCATGCAGGTTCCTTGAGTGTGGCCAATGACAGAGGTCACTAAAGTAATAGCTGTGATCTTTGGTATTGCTTCATACGAGTTTAGTGATGCCCTGTAATCCCTCCTCTGAGATCCCCATGAGTCTGGCTTTGGAGCTGGGTGAGCTGTGAGAGACATCCAGGGACACAGAATTATAAAAAGACGACACCCAAGCCACTCCTGCTTTACAGCAAAAGCTAAGGTTTGGTCCCACTGAAAAATGATGAGATTTTGGTTGTCAAAGCCATGATGCCTCAAAGGATATCGATTTTTAGAAATCTATTTTTTTTAAACAAGGCATCTCAGAGCCGTTCCAAATTTGAAGCCAAATATGAAGAAGTAACTAGTAGTTTTGAAAGTCTGTTTATGCTTTCCAAGCAGTGCACTCCAGCTCCCAGCCCATCTGTCTTCTGTCCTGATGAGTACCATGGCTAAATACGATTTGAGGGGAAAGATGACTGGGGAATAAGAGCATCAGACTGATGATAGGCAGCCTACTAAAAACACTAGCAGTTGTGCCATTGAAGAGGGGCCGGCTCTTGAAATACACTCACAGAAAGGGAAAATAATCTGTCACCGAGATGACTTGTATTCTAAGAAAAAATTGATTAAAATTATAAGGCTTTAACCTTCCTGGTAGAAAACATTGCAATGACATAAAAATCCATGGAATGGAGTTTAGTTGCATCTACTGGGGTCCAGGGTCACCCGAGACCGTAAGGGGTGAGTGGGATCTCGTATGAATGCAGTGTAGGAAGAAAGCATTATGAGGCAAGGAATCATGACCTGGTTAGGAGCTGATTAGTGGAATGACATATGTGACTTTGATCTGTTTATCTTGAAGGGATATTATTACTCAATTCATGGGTGTCTGAAGCCACACGTTAATAACACAGCACTCTGCATGTATAAATCATTAATGAATATTTGTGATATGGCATTTGATTTAAAGAGGACGCAGAGCTTCCTGATAAGAGTTATTGCCCCAGGGATCCCTCTAACACACCTCATAATTTAGAAGGTATTTACAGAGAAAAAATTTTACCGCTCTATTAGAGAAGCAAACAAGTAGCAGGTAAACAACTCCAGACAGGAAATCTGTCTGTAGGGAAGGGCAGATCTCAGGGTACGTGAGGCACTTTTCCTGACTAGCTCGTCCTGTGGGTTGACAGGTATGGCTTTTGACACAACAGCCCAAAGATGAGCTACGTGGGGACAAAAAAGTCTTTGTCATCCTTGGTGGCTGCAGTTTTTCACCCTGATTCTTACTGGCAGATCTTTAATCAGGGTTGATGCCTAAATAAGCATCCCAGGGACCAACCAAAGCTTGAGTGCAGAATGACACTTTATCTATCAGAAAGGGTTAGGATGCCCAGAAATGTCCTTTTCTAAAGAATAAGAAACAAAATACCGATTTCTGTCGAGACAGCGTATTGAAATAGAAGTGATTACAGTATACCAGGCTTTTCAGTGCAATGAAGTGTCATGGCAAGTCTCAACCCTTCCTGGTCTAGCCTGAAGGAGCCCGCTTACAGTGGGGTCACTGGGTGTGAATTTTCACTGTGAATCTGGAGCAGAGGTATGGCGCTCGCTCTGCAGGTAGGCAACTTGGTCTTCTAGGAGAGCTGAGGAAATTATTTCACTGAGAAGGACGTGCTGTGAAAGACAAAGGGAGAGAAGAAATAACTTAGGATTTCTATAAAACACATTTTTGTGGTAACAGCAGGGACAGGCACAGAGTTTGTGGCAGCAGGCTAATGCTTGAGAAAGTGGATGGTTTGTGTTGGTGATTTCAAAGAAACCCATATTCCAACCTTATTTTGTTGCCCAGTGCTGCTGCATTATATAGTCATAAGAACTTAGAGTAGCTGTGGGTCTGCTCCAGAAGTTTTATAAAAGGTTGTTATTATGACACACACAAAACTACTTTTTAATGAAAAAATTAACCCTGGTTTCTGAAGCTATTAAATATTGCCTACTTAGGGAGTAACCATGACTCTCAAATTTAAAGTGATGCTATTATCCAAGTGACATAACTATGTAATTTTGTCATATACTTGCAATATTTACATAGTGTATACAATTTATATGTCTCAACCATTAATGAATATTTGGGACTTTGAAGTTCTTTCCTTTAAAGAAGCCAAAGGAGAAGCTTCAATATTGTTATACAGCCCTAGGGATCTGCTGACAGACACACCTCAGTGGCTTCTAAATATGTAATAGAGGTAAATGAAAGATCAAGATTCTGATATTGCTAGGTGGAAAACTTTAAATGAAATATATTTTTAAAACGAAAGAATATTTTATAAAAACATTTTCATTAACCCTGGAACTGATCACTTCCACCTCAATGATTACTACAGGATGCATTCCCAATTAATTTGTTTTTTTCTCTGTATTGAATTCTTAAAATAATAAAAATAAAATCACAAATCTGGGTGTGATGTTTTGTAGGAACTCTGCTGGGTGGATAATTTTATCCCTTCACAGTCAGTTTAATTCTTGTTTTGCTGTAGTCATGATGTATTAGGCTCTGTTTTAATGAATGAAATTAAACATTTCTGTCTTCAGAAATGTTTCATGTGATGGTGTAAAAATCTAAGCTTCAGCCTTTCTTCATTTTTCTTCACTTGGTTAGCCAAAATTGCCAACTCGCATGATTTGAATGTAGTATAAATTATTGTTTGCTATACCACCTGAATGAAGCATTTGATTTTCTGTGTTTGGGTATGGTGATAAAAGAACCGAAAGTATGTGTCCAAGCAATTGCATGGATGCCATCTTCTCATGTGTTCTCAGTTGCTTTAATTTCTTTCCTGCGGGACAGTTGCCTGGATACCATAAGTGGATGTTCTGGATACCAAATTGGTATGCCAGTACATAAAACCTTAGCATATTACACCCCTAATTAGCCCAGGGAAACAACTTGTCCAATAGCCCATATCCAGCACCAGATGCTGAACAGTATGTTTCTACTGAGAAATGTGTTGCAAAATGAATCTGGTTTGCTTTAAAAAACCCCACTGATTTGCTGTGCTAAATTCCTAAGTCAGCATCTCTCAACACCTGCAGCACTTTTTCTATCAAGTTTCATCTCAAATATTTAATGGGATGTTTTTGTATCTTGTACTGTCACAGTTTTCACTGCTGTCAGTACACAGATGATTCAAAGTCCTGTTGTGAGAAGAGTTTTTTTCTGTACTTCATAGGTACCTGGACTGTCTGATATTGCACAATGGATTTTAACTGATATCTTGAATGTGCAATTCAGTTCTGGCCAGGTAGAAGCAGCTGACCTAACTCATTGTCCTTACACAGTTTGAACATGAGTCCATAAAGTCTGAAAGCTTTTAGTCTCAGCTTGGTAAGATAATTCTCAGTCTGACTGATGTCAGGAAAGGATTCTCCTTACAAGTAGTTGCTCCATTTTCTGACTCCATGTAAAAACATAAGATATCCTCCAAACAGACCTCAGCTTACTGTTGGAAGAAGGGAAGGAAAAAACCACTCTTTGAGTCTTTACAGAAATTGCTCTCCTGGTCAAGGGGCAAATTATTTCTAAAAATGGCTTGAAGTGTTAAGTTGGCTTGGAAGAACATAATTTTTTAAACATTTTGATAGTACCATGTTGTGTTTTGGGAATTAAAAGTAGTTGGAGATTTTACAAAATTAGAAGGTAGAAACACAGTAAGCTATAAACCATGATGTGGTTTCTGAAATAGAATGGTTAATGTTGGCCAACAAACTAAAAATTTGCTACAGGGTATGTGACCTAATTAGGCTTTTATCTAAAAAAAATTTCACGCCCAATGAGAGATCCAAGCTAGATATGTAGTGCAATGCTAAGACAGACAGAAAAATATGTGGAAGTATATTTGTGCAAAACATGAGATTTTTCCAATTATTTAACTAAGATGAATCTCGCATTATTCTAATATGTAAATGACCCTGTGAAAGAGAAGCCAGTGACTAAAATGACACACTGGTGGAAAAATGCATTGTTTTCCAAGGAGATAACCATAAATATCTTAACTACCTGAATCAACACTGCTGTACATGAAATTCATTTAATCTCTAATTATGTAACATAAAACAAACTCTGGGGTGGAATGGGCATGCCATTAGCAAGGAAATGGGGAGGGAGCATTGCAAGTACCAAATGAAAGAGTACTTCAGTAGTACACTTTCCATACAAGACGAGCTTGTTGGTAAACACATTACATGTGCAAAGGGTGCCTCTGGGCCTGGGGCGGTCTGGACCAGTATAAAAGCCCGTCCAGCAGCAGTCTTCCTCATCCGCTTCTCTTGCCTTCTCCTCCTTGGTGAACAAGGTGAGCTGCAACCACTTGTGCCTCACTCTCCTCTTTCTCTTGTTCTCCTCTTTGTCGTCGGGCCTTGATCGAATCTTTGCCTCACTGGAGCGGAGCTTTTGCTGAGAGCCTGGCTCCTTGCTCCTGCTCCCAGCATCTCTGTTCTCCTTGCCACTCCTGGGGGGAGGGGAGAGAAGGTCTTGCGCTATCTTTGCAGGGCCCCCTTTGGGACCACGGCTCTTTAGTCCCTCTTGCTCCCTACGCAGGCTGTCCCCGCTCCCCAGCCTGTGCCTTTTCTCTTGCCGAGTAGGCTGTCAGGCTGTGCCTCACACGCTGCCTGTGCTTTCCCTGCCCTCTCTCCCAGGTGCACCTCCGACCCACAGCCATGTCCTGCTACGATCTGTGCCGTCCCTGTGGCCCAACCCCACTTGCCAACAGCTGCAACGAGCCCTGTGTCAGGCAGTGCCAGGACTCCCGGGTGGTGATCCAGCCCTCTCCCGTGGTGGTGACCCTGCCCGGACCCATCCTCAGCTCCTTCCCCCAGAACACCGCTGTGGGGTCCACCACCTCTGCTGCTGTTGGCAGCATCCTGAGTGCTGAGGGAGTGCCCATCTCCTCCGGGGGCTTTAACCTCTCTGGCATTGGTGGCCGCTACTACGGCGGAAGGTGCCTGCCCTGCTAAAGGCAGGCTGGATGTCCAGTGCGTGCATTGACCAGGAAGCCCAAAGCCAGGTGCCGGACTGAGGACGGAGCTGCTGGCCAGGGTTTCCGGAGGGGCTGAGCACCCTCGTTGCCCTCCTGCAAAGCAGGGAGGCAAGCAAGCTGCCATCCTGTGCTGTCTGGAAACACGGCCAACTGATGTTGTCATCTTCTCCTCCTGCTTTCTTCTCCACACCATGAGTCCCTGATGTCTCCTGCTGTCCTGTGCCATGGGTCCATCCTGAAGCAAGCTGAGAGGGGCCCTGCTCATCAGCCTCTCCCCATGTGCGTGGGAGGAAGACGCGTGTCCCATTGCTGCGAAGGGGTGCCTGACTGTCAGCTGCCCTTGTAGCAGCCTGGACCGGGTGCCTTCCAGCATGCGCTGCTTTGTTTCACTCTTTAGGCTCATTAAAGTTTATGCTGCATTGTAGCTTGAGTCTCCTCGTGTTGCTTCCTCCTGGGATGCCTGGCCAAGCTGCTCAATGGGAACTGTGTTGCCCTGGAGGGGAAAAGGGTGGGCGGGTAGGGGCCAATGCTGGATGTCTCTGGTGCCTGTAGGAGCTGAGTACCCTCAAGGTCTATGGTCTTTGGAAGAGACATGAGGCGGTGGAGGGGTTTGTGGTATTGTCTGAGTATGCAAAGGGTGGGCAGGAGTTCCCCCAAGGGACATGTGAGCAACAGGCGAGGTTGGATACTGGCTTCCGCTTGATGAGGCAAGCCATTGACCTGCTGAAAGACATTTCTGTGCAGGCTAACACCCACCTGGCTACGGCTCTGGTCTCATGTTACCGCTCGCAATGTGTGCTTGCCCTTCCGTCCTCCAAGCACTTCTTCCAAACCCTGGAACTGGAGGGAGTCCCAAAGGAGTTGAAGGGACAGGTGGTGGCCAGGGCAACAGTGTAAAGGGAGATGTGAGCAATGGGGATGGGTTGAGCATGGGTGTGCAAAATAGGTGGGGGAGGGGACTGGACACACAGGGATCATCCTCCCTCATCTGAAAGCGATGGGTAGCGTTGGTGACGTGTCCTGGAAGCTCTGAGGAGGTGTAGATGGGAGCGGGAAAAGAGCTGTCATCTTTGCTCCCACTGGAGCAGTGTTGTGGTCAGAAGCATTAGGTGTTGCGGAGTCCTTCTGTGTGTGTCAGTGTGTCCTGAAGGGACGTGAGTGGAGCAGACATGCAGCAAATCCTCCAGAAACCTCACTCAGCTGCTGTGCAGGCTCTGCCTGGAGAGGTCCCAAGCCGTGAACCTTTTGTCCCTCCAGCAAGGCCTCAAGCTGTGGAGACTGAGGCAGTGGTGCCCTGCCAGCTCTCTTCTCAGTCCCTCCTTCCCGCTCCCTTGTCCTCCACAGGAGATACTTTGGCCCTGCTGCTCTGGCTGTGCTTCAGGTAGAGTGGCAGGCACCTCTTGTGCCACGTTCCTCCCACTGTCCTTGCAAAGAGTCGTGGACCCTGTTTGCTGCTGAGCAGGGTTGGGTGTCCTGTGGAAATGCTGCCAAGTATTTGGTCGTGCCTGGTGCGCCAGCAGTGCGGATGGCCAGAGCAGTTGTGGCAAAGACGCGGGCAGGAAGAAGGATGTCTATCGATTGGCCAGCATGTGCCTTGGTTGCTGGGGTGCCTCCAGTTTGCCAGAGGTCTCCAGGAAAGAGCCTCTGGAGGGGGAGTAGCCTTCATTCTTAACCACTGTAGTCTATTGCTTACGGCAGGTAAGGATGAAAGAGAGAAGGAAGATGGCAAAAGAGCAAGGCAACCTTCTGCCGAGAGCAAAGCTCAGTCTCGGAGAGAGAGTCTAAGACCCCAAAGCAGAGGTGCCCTGCCTAGGAAGGCGATGCCTAATACAGTGTGAGTGAGCACAGCATGAGGGAGAGCGAGTGATGGTGCTGACCCTTGCATGTGGATGTCCAGGCTGAAGCCTCAGGGCTACGAGGAGACCTGCTCCATTTGTCAGGAAACACTTTAAAGTGAGGCCCTGGAGGGCAAGGGGCGAGGTGGGACGCTCCTCATCAGTGGCTGCATCATCTGCCTGTGCTGACGTGTCATTTCCCCAGGAAACATTTTGTCCTCTAATAGTGTCACTTGAAAGGAGCCTGTGTGGCTGAATGGGCATGACATGGACAGGGAAATGAAAAGGCAGCGTTGCAGGGAACACAAGCAGTGTCCCCATTTCTTTAATTGTGACGCTTTGCATGCAAGACGAGCTTGTTGGTAAACACATTACATGTGCAAAGGGTGCCTCTGGGCCTGGGGCGGTCTGGACCAGTATAAAAGCCCGTCCAGCAGCAGTCTTCCTCATCCGCTTCTCTTGCCTTCTCCTCCTTGGTGAACAAGGTGAGCTGCAACCACTTGTGCCTCACTCTCCTCTTTCTCTTGTTCTCCTCTTTGTCGTCGGGCCTTGATCGAATCTTTGCCTCACTGGAGCGGAGCTTTTGCTGAGAGCCTGGCTCCTTGCTCCTGCTCCCAGCATCTCTGTTCTCCTTGCCACTCCTGGGGGGAGGGGAGAGAAGGTCTTGCGCTATCTTTGCAGGGCCCCCTTTGGGACCACGGCTCTTTAGTCCCTCTTGCTCCCTACGCAGGCTGTCCCCGCTCCCCAGCCTGTGCCTTTTCTCTTGCCGAGTAGGCTGTCAGGCTGTGCCTCACACGCTGCCTGTGCTTTCCCTGCCCTCTCTCCCAGGTGCACCTCCGACCCACAGCCATGTCCTGCTACGATCTGTGCCGTCCCTGTGGCCCAACCCCACTTGCCAACAGCTGCAACGAGCCCTGTGTCAGGCAGTGCCAGGACTCCCGGGTGGTGATCCAGCCCTCTCCCGTGGTGGTGACCCTGCCCGGACCCATCCTCAGCTCCTTCCCCCAGAACACCGCTGTGGGGTCCACCACCTCCGCTGCTGTTGGCAGCATCCTGAGTGCTGAGGGAGTGCCCATCTCCTCCGGGGGCTTTAACCTCTCTGGCATTGGTGGCCGCTACTACGGCGGAAGGTGCCTGCCCTGCTAAAGGCAGGCTGGATGTCCAGTGCGTGCATTGACCAGGAAGCCCAAAGCCAGGTGCCGGACTGAGGACGGAGCTGCTGGCCAGGGTTTCCGGAGGGGCTGAGCACCCTCGTTGCCCTCCTGCAAAGCAGGGAGGCAAGCAAGCTGCCATCCTGTGCTGTCTGGAAACACGGCCAACTGATGTTGTCATCTTCTCCTCCTGCTTTCTTCTCCACACCATGAGTCCCTGATGTCTCCTGCTGTCCTGTGCCATGGGTCCATCCTGAAGCAAGCTGAGAGGGGCCCTGCTCATCAGCCTCTCCCCATGTGCGTGGGAGGAAGACGCGTGTCCCATTGCTGCGAAGGGGTGCCTGACTGTCAGCTGCCCTTGTAGCAGCCTGGACCGGGTGCCTTCCAGCATGCGCTGCTTTGTTTCACTCTTTAGGCTCATTAAAGTTTATGCTGCATTGTAGCTTGAGTCTCCTCGTGTTGCTTCCTCCTGGGATGCCTGGCCAAGCTGCTCAATGGGAACTGTGTTGCCCTGGAGGGGAAAAGGGTGGGCGGGTAGGGGCCAATGCTGGATGTCTCTGGTGCCTGTAGGAGCTGAGTACCCTCAAGGTCTATGGTCTTTGGAAGAGACATGAGGCGGTGGAGGGGTTTGTGGTATTGTCTGAGTATGCAAAGGGTGGGCAGGAGTTCCCCCAAGGGACATGTGAGCAACAGGCGAGGTTGGATACTGGCTTCCGCTTGATGAGGCAAGCCATTGACCTGCTGAAAGACATTTCTGTGCAGGCTAACACCCACCTGGCTACGGCTCTGGTCTCATGTTACCGCTCGCAATGTGTGCTTGCCCTTCCGTCCTCCAAGCACTTCTTCCAAACCCTGGAACTGGAGGGAGTCCCAAAGGAGTTGAAGGGACAGGTGGTGGCCAGGGCAACTGTGTAAAAAGAAACATGATTTCTTATTTTCAGTTTTGTTTTTTTTCTCTCCCTTCTGTGGTCTGTTTTTTCCATGGGGAAATTCTTTGCACCTGGCCATACAGTCCATTTTTGGAAAGAATCAAAGACTACTCTTGTGCACTGTCTTCAGTTAAATGTGTATGTTTGCACCAGATGGCTCCCTTATTGTCTTCCGTGAAAGAAATCTATCCTTCCAAATCCCAATCTGTCTTTATCTGCTGGGACACCCTGTAGAAATGCACTCCCATCCATGACTGTAAGCCATGGTGAGCCATTAGCAGAAGCAAGGTCAAGATCGAACCAGGGAAGAAAGTCAACAACCTCAGTACATGCTCTGAGAGAGTAGGGTGTGTCAGGATGCTTGAGCCTTTATGTAGACCCTCAGTATGGGGGGCTGAATCTGAGAGAATGGAGAGATGGTAGGAAAGGGCTTCTTTGCATTTAATGTATTGCTCGTGGAAGGGTTTTAAGTGGAAGTACAATGGATAAAAAACTAGTCTGTAGTATGTTTTGAGGGTAAGGAAAACTCTTTTATGTTTGAAAGAAATCCTTCCATTACATGCAGGGCTGCTGTATTGCAGTCACACAGGGGATTTCTTCTGCATGCATATTTGCTTAGATAAACATCTTCTGTCAACTTAAAAGCTCTCTTCATCACCTTAAAAGAGGAATTTGGAGTGGGCCTCTGTGATTAGAGAGTTGCCTGTTTCTGGTGGAGTCCCATCCTAGCTGTGGAAGGAGTTTTGTCCCCCCTTTGCAATGATGACCTAGCTGGGGTGTCAGAGGAGTGCAGCTGGTGCCCCAAGCTGGGCTGTCATTCCTCCTTGGGACATTCAGCTCCTCTTCTGCCCCCAGAAATGCAGTGCAGAGCTTTGAATCCTTCCCTTGGCATGCATTGCTGGGCAGATCCTGACATCTGCTGCTCTCCAGACTGTCCGTGCTGGCCGTGCCAGCCCTCACTTGCTTCTGTGGGGAGTAACATGTTGCATGGAAATCTTGCGGAGTGTTTGGAACTGTGTGTGCTGTGCTGTCCTGACAGTATGTAGGGCCAAAGCAGAAGCTGAGGCATGGACCATGGGGAATGGAAAAAGGAAGAGTTTTGAAACCTGAAGATGTTCTTATTAGGGAGTGGTTTCTGCAAGATAACAGCAATGGCTAACTAATACTTACTTGTGGAAAAGCAAAGTAATTCTTTCTGAAACATTCTTGTTCTGGTGACTGGGGAACTCCAGGCAATGCTGGAAGAGGTGAGAAGGCAAAACAGACAGGGCAATTTGTTCTAAGGGCAATGTGAGATATCAAAGAAAGTTCAAAAACCAAACAGCATAGTCTCCCTGATGAAAAAGGCAAGCTTGGAGGCACAGAGAGCAATTAATTTGGACAGCTGCCACATAAATAAAGCCTGCACTTTAATCCTAGGTTTATAATGAAAAAAAACTGAATTCATTACAACAGAGGCTAAAAGCATACCTCAGGAGGGTAAGATGCTGACATCACCTGAAAATATGGCACCACTCCACCCAGTTGGATGAAACATCTGCCTGATTTTTGCTGCAAATTCACCAGGAAACATTTTGTCCTCTATTAGTGTCACTTGAAAGGAGCCTGTGTGGCTGAATGGGCATGACATGGACAGGGAAATGAAAAGGCAGCGTTGCAGGGAACACAAGCAGTGTCCCCATTTCTTTAATTGTGACGCTTTGCATGCAAGACGAGCTTGTTGGTAAACACATTACATGTGCAAAGGGTGCCTCTGGGCCTGGGGCGGTCTGGACCAGTATAAAAGCCCGTCCAGCAGCAGTCTTCCTCATCCGCTTCTCTTGCCTTCTCCTCCTTGGTGAACAAGGTGAGCTGCAACCACTTGTGCCTCACTCTCCTCTTTCTCTTGTTCTCCTCTTTGTCGTCGGGCCTTGATCGAATCTTTGCCTCACTGGAGCGGAGCTTTTGCTGAGAGCCTGGCTCCTTGCTCCTGCTCCCAGCATCTCTGTTCTCCTTGCCACTCCTGGGGGGAGGGGAGAGAAGGTCTTGCGCTATCTTTGCAGGGCCCCCTTTGGGACCACGGCTCTTTAGTCCCTCTTGCTCCCTACGCAGGCTGTCCCCGCTCCCCAGCCTGTGCCTTTTCTCTTGCCGAGTAGGCTGTCAGGCTGTGCCTCACACGCTGCCTGTGCTTTCCCTGCCCTCTCTCCCAGGTGCACCTCCGACCCACAGCCATGTCCTGCTACGATCTGTGCCGTCCCTGTGGCCCAACCCCACTTGCCAACAGCTGCAACGAGCCCTGTGTCAGGCAGTGCCAGGACTCCCGGGTGGTGATCCAGCCCTCTCCCGTGGTGGTGACCCTGCCCGGACCCATCCTCAGCTCCTTCCCCCAGAACACCGCTGTGGGGTCCACCACCTCCGCTGCTGTTGGCAGCATCCTGAGTGCTGAGGGAGTGCCCATCTCCTCCGGGGGCTTTAACCTCTCTGGCATTGGTGGCCGCTACTACGGCGGAAGGTGCCTGCCCTGCTAAAGGCAGGCTGGATGTCCAGTGCGTGCATTGACCAGGAAGCCCAAAGCCAGGTGCCGGACTGAGGACGGAGCTGCTGGCCAGGGTTTCCGGAGGGGCTGAGCACCCTCGTTGCCCTCCTGCAAAGCAGGGAGGCAAGCAAGCTGCCATCCTGTGCTGTCTGGAAACACGGCCAACTGATGTTGTCATCTTCTCCTCCTGCTTTCTTCTCCACACCATGAGTCCCTGATGTCTCCTGCTGTCCTGTGCCATGGGTCCATCCTGAAGCAAGCTGAGAGGGGCCCTGCTCATCAGCCTCTCCCCATGTGCGTGGGAGGAAGACGCGTGTCCCATTGCTGCGAAGGGGTGCCTGACTGTCAGCTGCCCTTGTAGCAGCCTGGACCGGGTGCCTTCCAGCATGCGCTGCTTTGTTTCACTCTTTAGGCTCATTAAAGTTTATGCTGCATTGTAGCTTGAGTCTCCTCGTGTTGCTTCCTCCTGGGATGCCTGGCCAAGCTGCTCAATGGGAACTGTGTTGCCCTGGAGGGGAAAAGGGTGGGCGGGTAGGGGCCAATGCTGGATGTCTCTGGTGCCTGTAGGAGCTGAGTACCCTCAAGGTCTATGGTCTTTGGAAGAGACATGAGGCGGTGGAGGGGTTTGTGGTATTGTCTGAGTATGCAAAGGGTGGGCAGGAGTTCCCCCAAGGGACATGTGAGCAACAGGCGAGGTTGGATACTGGCTTCCGCTTGATGAGGCAAGCCATTGACCTGCTGAAAGACATTTCTGTGCAGGCTAACACCCACCTGGCTACGGCTCTGGTCTCATGTTACCGCTCGCAATGTGTGCTTGCCCTTCCGTCCTCCAAGCACTTCTTCCAAACCCTGGAACTGGAGGGAGTCCCAAAGGAGTTGAAGGGACAGGTGGTGGCCAGGGCAACTGTGTAAAAAGAAACATGATTTCTTATTTTCAGTTTTGTTTTTTTTCTCTCCCTTCTGTGGTCTGTTTTTTCCATGGGGAAATTCTTTGCACCTGGCCATACAGTCCATTTTTGGAAAGAATCAAAGACTACTCTTGTGCACTGTCTTCAGTTAAATGTGTATGTTTGCACCAGATGGCTCCCTTATTGTCTTCCGTGAAAGAAATCTATCCTTCCAAATCCCAATCTGTCTTTATCTGCTGGGACACCCTGTAGAAATGCACTCCCATCCATGACTGTAAGCCATGGTGAGCCATTAGCAGAAGCAAGGTCAAGATCGAACCAGGGAAGAAAGTCAACAACCTCAGTACATGCTCTGAGAGAGTAGGGTGTGTCAGGATGCTTGAGCCTTTATGTAGACCCTCAGTATGGGGGGCTGAATCTGAGAGAATGGAGAGATGGTAGGAAAGGGCTTCTTTGCATTTAATGTATTGCTCGTGGAAGGGTTTTAAGTGGAAGTACAATGGATAAAAAACTAGTCTGTAGTATGTTTTGAGGGTAAGGAAAACTCTTTTATGTTTGAAAGAAATCCTTCCATTACATGCAGGGCTGCTGTATTGCAGTCACACAGGGGATTTCTTCTGCATGCATATTTGCTTAGATAAACATCTTCTGTCAACTTAAAAGCTCTCTTCATCACCTTAAAAGAGGAATTTGGAGTGGGCCTCTGTGATTAGAGAGTTGCCTGTTTCTGGTGGAGTCCCATCCTAGCTGTGGAAGGAGTTTTGTCCCCCCTTTGCAATGATGACCTAGCTGGGGTGTCAGAGGAGTGCAGCTGGTGCCCCAAGCTGGGCTGTCATTCCTCCTTGGGACATTCAGCTCCTCTTCTGCCCCCAGAAATGCAGTGCAGAGCTTTGAATCCTTCCCTTGGCATGCATTGCTGGGCAGATCCTGACATCTGCTGCTCTCCAGACTGTCCGTGCTGGCCGTGCCAGCCCTCACTTGCTTCTGTGGGGAGTAACATGTTGCATGGAAATCTTGCGGAGTGTTTGGAACTGTGTGTGCTGTGCTGTCCTGACAGTATGTAGGGCCAAAGCAGAAGCTGAGGCATGGACCATGGGGAATGGAAAAAGGAAGAGTTTTGAAACCTGAAGATGTTCTTATTAGGGAGTGGTTTCTGCAAGATAACAGCAATGGCTAACTAATACTTACTTGTGGAAAAGCAAAGTAATTCTTTCTGAAACATTCTTGTTCTGGTGACTGGGGAACTCCAGGCAATGCTGGAAGAGGTGAGAAGGCAAAACAGACAGGGCAATTTGTTCTAAGGGCAATGTGAGATATCAAAGAAAGTTCAAAAACCAAACAGCATAGTCTCCCTGATGAAAAAGGCAAGCTTGGAGGCACAGAGAGCAATTAATTTGGACAGCTGCCACATAAATAAAGCCTGCACTTTAATCCTAGGTTTATAATGAAAAAAAACTGAATTCATTACAACAGAGGCTAAAAGCATACCTCAGGAGGGTAAGATGCTGACATCACCTGAAAATATGGCACCACTCCACCCAGTTGGATGAAACATCTGCCTGATTTTTGCTGCAAATTCACCAGGAAACATTTTGTCCTCTATTAGTGTCACTTGAAAGGAGCCTGTGTGGCTGAATGGGCATGACATGGACAGGGAAATGAAAAGGCAGCGTTGCAGGGAACACAAGCAGTGTCCCCATTTCTTTAATTGTGACGCTTTGCATGCAAGACGAGCTTGTTGGTAAACACATTACATGTGCAAAGGGTGCCTCTGGGCCTGGGGCGGTCTGGACCAGTATAAAAGCCCGTCCAGCAGCAGTCTTCCTCATCCGCTTCTCTTGCCTTCTCCTCCTTGGTGAACAAGGTGAGCTGCAACCACTTGTGCCTCACTCTCCTCTTTCTCTTGTTCTCCTCTTTGTCGTCGGGCCTTGATCGAATCTTTGCCTCACTGGAGCGGAGCTTTTGCTGAGAGCCTGGCTCCTTGCTCCTGCTCCCAGCATCTCTGTTCTCCTTGCCACTCCTGGGGGGAGGGGAGAGAAGGTCTTGCGCTATCTTTGCAGGGCCCCCTTTGGGACCACGGCTCTTTAGTCCCTCTTGCTCCCTACGCAGGCTGTCCCCGCTCCCCAGCCTGTGCCTTTTCTCTTGCCGAGTAGGCTGTCAGGCTGTGCCTCACACGCTGCCTGTGCTTTCCCTGCCCTCTCTCCCAGGTGCACCTCCGACCCACAGCCATGTCCTGCTACGATCTGTGCCGTCCCTGTGGCCCAACCCCACTTGCCAACAGCTGCAACGAGCCCTGTGTCAGGCAGTGCCAGGACTCCCGGGTGGTGATCCAGCCCTCTCCCGTGGTGGTGACCCTGCCCGGACCCATCCTCAGCTCCTTCCCCCAGAACACCGCTGTGGGGTCCACCACCTCCGCTGCTGTTGGCAGCATCCTGAGTGCTGAGGGAGTGCCCATCTCCTCCGGGGGCTTTAACCTCTCTGGCATTGGTGGCCGCTACTACGGCGGAAGGTGCCTGCCCTGCTAAAGGCAGGCTGGATGTCCAGTGCGTGCATTGACCAGGAAGCCCAAAGCCAGGTGCCGGACTGAGGACGGAGCTGCTGGCCAGGGTTTCCGGAGGGGCTGAGCACCCTCGTTGCCCTCCTGCAAAGCAGGGAGGCAAGCAAGCTGCCATCCTGTGCTGTCTGGAAACACGGCCAACTGATGTTGTCGTCTTCTCCTCCTGCTTTCTTCTCCACACCATGAGTCCCTGATGTCTCCTGCTGTCCTGTGCCATGGGTCCATCCTGAAGCAAGCTGAGAGGGGCCCTGCTCATCAGCCTCTCCCCATGTGCGTGGGAGGAAGACGCGTGTCCCATTGCTGCGAAGGGGTGCCTGACTGTCAGCTGCCCTTGTAGCAGCCTGGACCGGGTGCCTTCCAGCATGCGCTGCTTTGTTTCACTCTTTAGGCTCATTAAAGTTTATGCTGCATTGTAGCTTGAGTCTCCTCGTGTTGCTTCCTCCTGGGATGCCTGGCCAAGCTGCTCAATGGGAACTGTGTTGCCCTGGAGGGGAAAAGGGTGGGCGGGTAGGGGCCAATGCTGGATGTCTCTGGTGCCTGTAGGAGCTGAGTACCCTCAAGGTCTATGGTCTTTGGAAGAGACATGAGGCGGTGGAGGGGTTTGTGGTATTGTCTGAGTATGCAAAGGGTGGGCAGGAGTTCCCCCAAGGGACATGTGAGCAACAGGCGAGGTTGGATACTGGCTTCCGCTTGATGAGGCAAGCCATTGACCTGCTGAAAGACATTTCTGTGCAGGCTAACACCCACCTGGCTACGGCTCTGGTCTCATGTTACCGCTCGCAATGTGTGCTTGCCCTTCCGTCCTCCAAGCACTTCTTCCAAACCCTGGAACTGGAGGGAGTCCCAAAGGAGTTGAAGGGACAGGTGGTGGCCAGGGCAACAGTGTAAAGGGAGATGTGAGCAATGGGGATGGGTTGAGCATGGGTGTGCAAAATAGGTGGGGGAGGGGACTGGACACACAGGGATCATCCTCCCTCATCTGAAAGCGATGGGTAGCGTTGGTGACGTGTCCTGGAAGCTCTGAGGAGGTGTAGATGGGAGCGGGAAAAGAGCTGTCATCTTTGCTCCCACTGGAGCAGTGTTGTGGTCAGAAGCATTAGGTGTTGCGGAGTCCTTCTGTGTGTGTCAGTGTGTCCTGAAGGGACGTGAGTGGAGCAGACATGCAGCAAATCCTCCAGAAACCTCACTCAGCTGCTGTGCAGGCTCTGCCTGGAGAGGTCCCAAGCCGTGAACCTTTTGTCCCTCCAGCAAGGCCTCAAGCTGTGGAGGCTGAGGCAGTGGTGCCCTGCCAGCTCTCTTCTCAGTCCCTCCTTCCCGCTCCCTTGTCCTCCACAGGAGATACTTTGGCCCTGCTGCTCTGGCTGTGCTTCAGGTAGAGTGGCAGGCACCTCTTGTGCCACGTTCCTCCCACTGTCCTTGCAAAGAGTCGTGGACCCTGTTTGCTGCTGAGCAGGGTTGGGTGTCCTGTGGAAATGCTGCCAAGTATTTGGTCGTGCCTGGTGCGCCAGCAGTGCGGATGGCCAGAGCAGTTGTGGCAAAGACGCGGGCAGGAAGAAGGATGTCTATCGATTGGCCAGCATGTGCCTTGGTTGCTGGGGTGCCTCCAGTTTGCCAGAGGTCTCCAGGAAAGAGCCTCTGGAGGGGGAGTAGCCTTCATTCTTAACCACTGTAGTCTATTGCTTACGGCAGGTAAGGATGAAAGAGAGAAGGAAGATGGCAAAAGAGCAAGGCAACCTTCTGCCGAGAGCAAAGCTCAGTCTCGGAGAGAGAGTCTAAGACCCCAAAGCAGAGGTGCCCTGCCTAGGAAGGCGATGCCTAATACAGTGTGAGTGAGCACAGCATGAGGGAGAGCGAGTGATGGTGCTGACCCTTGCATGTGGATGTCCAGGCTGAAGCCTCAGGGCTACGAGGAGACCTGCTCCATTTGTCAGGAAACACTTTAAAGTGAGGCCCTGGAGGGCAAGGGGCGAGGTGGGACGCTCCTCATCAGTGGCTGCATCATCTGCCTGTGCTGACGTGTCATTTCCCCAGGAAACATTTTGTCCTCTAATAGTGTCACTTGAAAGGAGCCTGTGTGGCTGAGTGGGCATGACATGGACAGGGAAATGAAAAGGCAGCGTTGCAGGGAACACAAGCAGTGTCCCCATTTCTTTAATTGTGACGCTTTGCATGCAAGACGAGCTTGTTGGTAAACACATTACATGTGCAAAGGGTGCCTCTGGGCCTGGGGCGGTCTGGACCAGTATAAAAGCCCGTCCAGCAGCAGTCTTCCTCATCCGCTTCTCTTGCCTTCTCCTCCTTGGTGAACAAGGTGAGCTGCAACCACTTGTGCCTCACTCTCCTCTTTCTCTTGTTCTCCTCTTTGTCGTCGGGCCTTGATCGAATCTTTGCCTCACTGGAGCGGAGCTTTTGCTGAGAGCCTGGCTCCTTGCTCCTGCTCCCAGCATCTCTGTTCTCCTTGCCACTCCTGGGGGGAGGGGAGAGAAGGTCTTGCGCTATCTTTGCAGGGCCCCCTTTGGGACCACGGCTCTTTAGTCCCTCTTGCTCCCTACGCAGGCTGTCCCCGCTCCCCAGCCTGTGCCTTTTCTCTTGCCGAGTAGGCTGTCAGGCTGTGCCTCACACGCTGCCTGTGCTTTCCCTGCCCTCTCTCCCAGGTGCAC
This sequence comes from Pelecanus crispus, assembly GCF_030463565.1. Taxonomy (NCBI): domain Eukaryota; kingdom Metazoa; phylum Chordata; class Aves; order Pelecaniformes; family Pelecanidae; genus Pelecanus; species Pelecanus crispus. The sequence continues at coordinate 4,033,918 of NC_134664.1, forward strand.
CTCCGACCCACAGCCATGTCCTGCTACGATCTGTGCCGTCCCTGTGGCCCAACCCCACTTGCCAACAGCTGCAACGAGCCCTGTGTCAGGCAGTGCCAGGACTCCCGGGTGGTGATCCAGCCCTCTCCCGTGGTGGTGACCCTGCCCGGACCCATCCTCAGCTCCTTCCCCCAGAACACCGCTGTGGGGTCCACCACCTCCGCTGCTGTTGGCAGCATCCTGAGTGCTGAGGGAGTGCCCATCTCCTCCGGGGGCTTTAACCTCTCTGGCATTGGTGGCCGCTACTACGGCGGAAGGTGCCTGCCCTGCTAAAGGCAGGCTGGATGTCCAGTGCGTGCATTGACCAGGAAGCCCAAAGCCAGGTGCCGGACTGAGGACGGAGCTGCTGGCCAGGGTTTCCGGAGGGGCTGAGCACCCTCGTTGCCCTCCTGCAAAGCAGGGAGGCAAGCAAGCTGCCATCCTGTGCTGTCTGGAAACACGGCCAACTGATGTTGTCGTCTTCTCCTCCTGCTTTCTTCTCCACACCATGAGTCCCTGATGTCTCCTGCTGTCCTGTGCCATGGGTCCATCCTGAAGCAAGCTGAGAGGGGCCCTGCTCATCAGCCTCTCCCCATGTGCGTGGGAGGAAGACGCGTGTCCCATTGCTGCGAAGGGGTGCCTGACTGTCAGCTGCCCTTGTAGCAGCCTGGACCGGGTGCCTTCCAGCATGCGCTGCTTTGTTTCACTCTTTAGGCTCATTAAAGTTTATGCTGCATTGTAGCTTGAGTCTCCTCGTGTTGCTTCCTCCTGGGATGCCTGGCCAAGCTGCTCAATGGGAACTGTGTTGCCCTGGAGGGGAAAAGGGTGGGCGGGTAGGGGCCAATGCTGGATGTCTCTGGTGCCTGTAGGAGCTGAGTACCCTCAAGGTCTATGGTCTTTGGAAGAGACATGAGGCGGTGGAGGGGTTTGTGGTATTGTCTGAGTATGCAAAGGGTGGGCAGGAGTTCCCCCAAGGGACATGTGAGCAACAGGCGAGGTTGGATACTGGCTTCCGCTTGATGAGGCAAGCCATTGACCTGCTGAAAGACATTTCTGTGCAGGCTAACACCCACCTGGCTACGGCTCTGGTCTCATGTTACCGCTCGCAATGTGTGCTTGCCCTTCCGTCCTCCAAGCACTTCTTCCAAACCCTGGAACTGGAGGGAGTCCCAAAGGAGTTGAAGGGACAGGTGGTGGCCAGGGCAACAGTGTAAAGGGAGATGTGAGCAATGGGGATGGGTTGAGCATGGGTGTGCAAAATAGGTGGGGGAGGGGACTGGACACACAGGGATCATCCTCCCTCATCTGAAAGCGATGGGTAGCGTTGGTGACGTGTCCTGGAAGCTCTGAGGAGGTGTAGATGGGAGCGGGAAAAGAGCTGTCATCTTTGCTCCCACTGGAGCAGTGTTGTGGTCAGAAGCATTAGGTGTTGCGGAGTCCTTCTGTGTGTGTCAGTGTGTCCTGAAGGGACGTGAGTGGAGCAGACATGCAGCAAATCCTCCAGAAACCTCACTCAGCTGCTGTGCAGGCTCTGCCTGGAGAGGTCCCAAGCCGTGAACCTTTTGTCCCTCCAGCAAGGCCTCAAGCTGTGGAGGCTGAGGCAGTGGTGCCCTGCCAGCTCTCTTCTCAGTCCCTCCTTCCCGCTCCCTTGTCCTCCACAGGAGATACTTTGGCCCTGCTGCTCTGGCTGTGCTTCAGGTAGAGTGGCAGGCACCTCTTGTGCCACGTTCCTCCCACTGTCCTTGCAAAGAGTCGTGGACCCTGTTTGCTGCTGAGCAGGGTTGGGTGTCCTGTGGAAATGCTGCCAAGTATTTGGTCGTGCCTGGTGCGCCAGCAGTGCGGATGGCCAGAGCAGTTGTGGCAAAGACGCGGGCAGGAAGAAGGATGTCTATCGATTGGCCAGCATGTGCCTTGGTTGCTGGGGTGCCTCCAGTTTGCCAGAGGTCTCCAGGAAAGAGCCTCTGGAGGGGGAGTAGCCTTCATTCTTAACCACTGTAGTCTATTGCTTACGGCAGGTAAGGATGAAAGAGAGAAGGAAGATGGCAAAAGAGCAAGGCAACCTTCTGCCGAGAGCAAAGCTCAGTCTCGGAGAGAGAGTCTAAGACCCCAAAGCAGAGGTGCCCTGCCTAGGAAGGCGATGCCTAATACAGTGTGAGTGAGCACAGCATGAGGGAGAGCGAGTGATGGTGCTGACCCTTGCATGTGGATGTCCAGGCTGAAGCCTCAGGGCTACGAGGAGACCTGCTCCATTTGTCAGGAAACACTTTAAAGTGAGGCCCTGGAGGGCAAGGGGCGAGGTGGGACGCTCCTCATCAGTGGCTGCATCATCTGCCTGTGCTGACGTGTCATTTCCCCAGGAAACATTTTGTCCTCTAATAGTGTCACTTGAAAGGAGCCTGTGTGGCTGAGTGGGCATGACATGGACAGGGAAATGAAAAGGCAGCGTTGCAGGGAACACAAGCAGTGTCCCCATTTCTTTAATTGTGACGCTTTGCATGCAAGACGAGCTTGTTGGTAAACACATTACATGTGCAAAGGGTGCCTCTGGGCCTGGGGCGGTCTGGACCAGTATAAAAGCCCGTCCAGCAGCAGTCTTCCTCATCCGCTTCTCTTGCCTTCTCCTCCTTGGTGAACAAGGTGAGCTGCAACCACTTGTGCCTCACTCTCCTCTTTCTCTTGTTCTCCTCTTTGTCGTCGGGCCTTGATCGAATCTTTGCCTCACTGGAGCGGAGCTTTTGCTGAGAGCCTGGCTCCTTGCTCCTGCTCCCAGCATCTCTGTTCTCCTTGCCACTCCTGGGGGGAGGGGAGAGAAGGTCTTGCGCTATCTTTGCAGGGCCCCCTTTGGGACCACGGCTCTTTAGTCCCTCTTGCTCCCTACGCAGGCTGTCCCCGCTCCCCAGCCTGTGCCTTTTCTCTTGCCGAGTAGGCTGTCAGGCTGTGCCTCACACGCTGCCTGTGCTTTCCCTGCCCTCTCTCCCAGGTGCACCTCCGACCCACAGCCATGTCCTGCTACGATCTGTGCCGTCCCTGTGGCCCAACCCCACTTGCCAACAGCTGCAACGAGCCCTGTGTCAGGCAGTGCCAGGACTCCCGGGTGGTGATCCAGCCCTCTCCCGTGGTGGTGACCCTGCCCGGACCCATCCTCAGCTCCTTCCCCCAGAACACCGCTGTGGGGTCCACCACCTCCGCTGCTGTTGGCAGCATCCTGAGTGCTGAGGGAGTGCCCATCTCCTCCGGGGGCTTTAACCTCTCTGGCATTGGTGGCCGCTACTACGGCGGAAGGTGCCTGCCCTGCTAAAGGCAGGCTGGATGTCCAGTGCGTGCATTGACCAGGAAGCCCAAAGCCAGGTGCCGGACTGAGGACGGAGCTGCTGGCCAGGGTTTCCGGAGGGGCTGAGCACCCTCGTTGCCCTCCTGCAAAGCAGGGAGGCAAGCAAGCTGCCATCCTGTGCTGTCTGGAAACACGGCCAACTGATGTTGTCGTCTTCTCCTCCTGCTTTCTTCTCCACACCATGAGTCCCTGATGTCTCCTGCTGTCCTGTGCCATGGGTCCATCCTGAAGCAAGCTGAGAGGGGCCCTGCTCATCAGCCTCTCCCCATGTGCGTGGGAGGAAGACGCGTGTCCCATTGCTGCGAAGGGGTGCCTGACTGTCAGCTGCCCTTGTAGCAGCCTGGACCGGGTGCCTTCCAGCATGCGCTGCTTTGTTTCACTCTTTAGGCTCATTAAAGTTTATGCTGCATTGTAGCTTGAGTCTCCTCGTGTTGCTTCCTCCTGGGATGCCTGGCCAAGCTGCTCAATGGGAACTGTGTTGCCCTGGAGGGGAAAAGGGTGGGCGGGTAGGGGCCAATGCTGGATGTCTCTGGTGCCTGTAGGAGCTGAGTACCCTCAAGGTCTATGGTCTTTGGAAGAGACATGAGGCGGTGGAGGGGTTTGTGGTATTGTCTGAGTATGCAAAGGGTGGGCAGGAGTTCCCCCAAGGGACATGTGAGCAACAGGCGAGGTTGGATACTGGCTTCCGCTTGATGAGGCAAGCCATTGACCTGCTGAAAGACATTTCTGTGCAGGCTAACACCCACCTGGCTACGGCTCTGGTCTCATGTTACCGCTCGCAATGTGTGCTTGCCCTTCCGTCCTCCAAGCACTTCTTCCAAACCCTGGAACTGGAGGGAGTCCCAAAGGAGTTGAAGGGACAGGTGGTGGCCAGGGCAACAGTGTAAAGGGAGATGTGAGCAATGGGGATGGGTTGAGCATGGGTGTGCAAAATAGGTGGGGGAGGGGACTGGACACACAGGGATCATCCTCCCTCATCTGAAAGCGATGGGTAGCGTTGGTGACGTGTCCTGGAAGCTCTGAGGAGGTGTAGATGGGAGCGGGAAAAGAGCTGTCATCTTTGCTCCCACTGGAGCAGTGTTGTGGTCAGAAGCATTAGGTGTTGCGGAGTCCTTCTGTGTGTGTCAGTGTGTCCTGAAGGGACGTGAGTGGAGCAGACATGCAGCAAATCCTCCAGAAACCTCACTCAGCTGCTGTGCAGGCTCTGCCTGGAGAGGTCCCAAGCCGTGAACCTTTTGTCCCTCCAGCAAGGCCTCAAGCTGTGGAGACTGAGGCAGTGGTGCCCTGCCAGCTCTCTTCTCAGTCCCTCCTTCCCGCTCCCTTGTCCTCCACAGGAGATACTTTGGCCCTGCTGCTCTGGCTGTGCTTCAGGTAGAGTGGCAGGCACCTCTTGTGCCACGTTCCTCCCACTGTCCTTGCAAAGAGTCGTGGACCCTGTTTGCTGCTGAGCAGGGTTGGGTGTCCTGTGGAAATGCTGCCAAGTATTTGGTCGTGCCTGGTGCGCCAGCAGTGCGGATGGCCAGAGCAGTTGTGGCAAAGACGCGGGCAGGAAGAAGGATGTCTATCGATTGGCCAGCATGTGCCTTGGTTGCTGGGGTGCCTCCAGTTTGCCAGAGGTCTCCAGGAAAGAGCCTCTGGAGGGGGAGTAGCCTTCATTCTTAACCACTGTAGTCTATTGCTTACGGCAGGTAAGGATGAAAGAGAGAAGGAAGATGGCAAAAGAGCAAGGCAACCTTCTGCCGAGAGCAAAGCTCAGTCTCGGAGAGAGAGTCTAAGACCCCAAAGCAGAGGTGCCCTGCCTAGGAAGGCGATGCCTAATACAGTGTGAGTGAGCACAGCATGAGGGAGAGCGAGTGATGGTGCTGACCCTTGCATGTGGATGTCCAGGCTGAAGCCTCAGGGCTACGAGGAGACCTGCTCCATTTGTCAGGAAACACTTTAAAGTGAGGCCCTGGAGGGCAAGGGGCGAGGTGGGACGCTCCTCATCAGTGGCTGCATCATCTGCCTGTGCTGACGTGTCATTTCCCCAGGAAACATTTTGTCCTCTAATAGTGTCACTTGAAAGGAGCCTGTGTGGCTGAATGGGCATGACATGGACAGGGAAATGAAAAGGCAGCGTTGCAGGGAACACAAGCAGTGTCCCCATTTCTTTAATTGTGACGCTTTGCATGCAAGACGAGCTTGTTGGTAAACACATTACATGTGCAAAGGGTGCCTCTGGGCCTGGGGCGGTCTGGACCAGTATAAAAGCCCGTCCAGCAGCAGTCTTCCTCATCCGCTTCTCTTGCCTTCTCCTCCTTGGTGAACAAGGTGAGCTGCAACCACTTGTGCCTCACTCTCCTCTTTCTCTTGTTCTCCTCTTTGTCGTCGGGCCTTGATCGAATCTTTGCCTCACTGGAGCGGAGCTTTTGCTGAGAGCCTGGCTCCTTGCTCCTGCTCCCAGCATCTCTGTTCTCCTTGCCACTCCTGGGGGGAGGGGAGAGAAGGTCTTGTGCTATCTTTGCAGGGCCCCCTTTGGGACCACGGCTCTTTAGTCCCTCTTGCTCCCTACGCAGGCTGTCCCCGCTCCCCAGCCTGTGCCTTTTCTCTTGCCGAGTAGGCTGTCAGGCTGTGCCTCACACGCTGCCTGTGCTTTCCCTGCCCTCTCTCCCAGGTGCACCTCCGACCCACAGCCATGTCCTGCTACGATCTGTGCCGTCCTTGTGGCCCAACCCCACTTGCCAACAGCTGCAACGAGCCCTGTGTCAGGCAGTGCCAGGACTCCCGGGTGGTGATCCAGCCCTCTCCCGTGGTGGTGACCCTGCCCGGACCCATCCTCAGCTCCTTCCCCCAGAACACCGCTGTGGGGTCCACCACCTCCGCTGCTGTTGGCAGCATCCTGAGTGCTGAGGGAGTGCCCATCTCCTCCGGGGGCTTTAACCTCTCTGGCATTGGTGGCCGCTACTACGGCGGAAGGTGCCTGCCCTGCTAAAGGCAGGCTGGATGTCCAGTGCGTGCATTGACCAGGAAGCCCAAAGCCAGGTGCCGGACTGAGGACGGAGCTGCTGGCCAGGGTTTCCGGAGGGGCTGAGCACCCTCGTTGCCCTCCTGCAAAGCAGGGAGGCAAGCAAGCTGCCATCCTGTGCTGTCTGGAAACACGGCCAACTGATGTTGTCGTCTTCTCCTCCTGCTTTCTTCTCCACACCATGAGTCCCTGATGTCTCCTGCTGTCCTGTGCCATGGGTCCATCCTGAAGCAAGCTGAGAGGGGCCCTGCTCATCAGCCTCTCCCCATGTGCGTGGGAGGAAGACGCGTGTCCCATTGCTGCGAAGGGGTGCCTGACTGTCAGCTGCCCTTGTAGCAGCCTGGACCGGGTGCCTTCCAGCATGCGCTGCTTTGTTTCACTCTTTAGGCTCATTAAAGTTTATGCTGCATTGTAGCTTGAGTCTCCTCGTGTTCCTTCCTCCTGGGATGCCCAGCCAAGCTGTCCAGGGGGAAAGGGGATGCCATACGTTGTAAAGGCCATGGCTGCAGGGATGTGGTGGACTCATACCTTTCTTGGGGGACTGGGAGGGAGTGTCCAACCAAAATGGTCACCTGGACAGCTGTGTTCTTTACATGTGGCATAGCCTTTCCAAAGACACCCACACCCCTTGGTCTTAAACGCCAGACTTCTTGTGTCTCTCAGCAACCCCCGGCGATGCTTTTCATGGCTCCAAGATGCATCTGGTGTGTGACAGATGCCCAAGGAGTGGTATCCCTTCACTTTTGCCCCCAGACCATCTCTCTCTTCTCCCAGGCTCCTTTCCGAAGTACTCAGCGATGTTGGCAGAGCTGCACAATCACTGCATGGCACTTTACGTGACCTGTGGGCCATGACACTGAAGTGGGGGCATTCAGCAAGTCCCTTGCGCACCAGGGGAAGGAAAGAAAGAAACCCTGCGGGATGCAGCTGTTGTGCCTTCTTCCCCTTCCGCCCTGCGCTGCAAGAGCACCAACGTCAGGGAGGGAAGCAACCTTGCTTGTTTGTGAGGCTGGCATGTAGGTGGTGTGCTCTACTCCACCAGGATGTGCTGGTTGCTCCTGCCCCAGGGGATGTAGGAGAGGACAAGATGCCAGTCTCTTCCTACCGCATGCTCTAATACTCCACAGGTGCTGTTTTGCCCCGTGCACCCCACTCCTGCTTCAGGTAGAGTGAGGGGCACCTCTTGTGCTGCCCCGTATGCTTTGGGAACTCCTGCAGTGCCTTTCCCCACAGCTAAAGCCCTGTCTTCCCTGAAAGACAGCTGCTGCCAGCAAAATCCTGCTGTGCAGGAAGGCCCCCAGGAAATGCACTCTCCATCAACATTCATGAGTGTCGTGGTTTAACCCCAGCCAGCAGCTCAGCACTACGCAGCCGCTCTGTCACTCCCCCTACCCCGATGGGATGCAGGAGAGAACTGGAGGTGTAAGAGTGAGAAACAATCCTGGGGTGAGATAAGAACAGTTTAATAATTGAAATAGAGTAAAATAGTAATGATAATAATAACAATATAATAATGATAATAATAATAATATACAAAGCAAGTGATGCACAATGCAATTGCTCACCACCCGCCGACCCACACCCAGACACTTCCCGAGCAATGATCGCTGCTCCCCGGCCAACCCCCCCAGTTTCTATACTGAGCAAGACGTCATATGGTATGGAATAGCCCTTGGACTGGTTTGGAGCAACTATTCTGGCTGTGCCCCCTCCCAGTTTCTTGTGCGCCTGGCAGAGCATGGGAAGCTGAAAAGTCCTTGACTAGCATAAGCAGTACTTGGCAACAACTAAGATATCAGTGTGTTATCAGCGTTATTCTCATTCTAAATCTAAAACACAGTACTGTGCCTGCTACTAGGAAGAAAATTAACTCTATCCCAGCCGAAACCAGGACAATGAGCTATGCTGAGCTGAGAGCAGAAGCATGGTGGGGTGAAAAGATTGTACCAGGGAGGGAAGGCAGCATCTACAGCGTGTGATCAGAGAGAGCAGGGTGCGGCAGGGCACTGGAGCCTTTGGGCAGAGCCTCGCCATAGGCGCTGACTGCCGGACTAGCATGGGCCAGTGGGAAAGTGCATGTCTGAGTGTGCTGGCATGCTTGGGAAGGGGAAACAGAGATCCTGATGTTTTCTTCCCTCCAGCACGTTCCTGCTGTCATTCTCAGCCCATGCATATTTGTGATGAGTTTTGATGTCTCATGAAAAGCTTTCCAAGCTTTTTGCAGTGTGTGTTATGGAGTTAGTGTGTAGGATCAAAGAAGAAGTGTTTGGTAGCCTTGGAGATGAAGAAGGAACAGTTGGCAAGGCCCAACACTGACCTTCCGTGTTGGGAGGGGGGCGGGAGAGTAGATGCAGTGTGTGTTGGAGAAGCGTGTCTCAACTTCCCAAACATCCTTCTCCTGTTGATTGGAGGCTGCTGGAGGCTCTCCAGATAAGGTAAGGAAGGGCAAAGAGCATATGGATTTCTCTTGATGTTAAATTGCTGCGCCGAAAACCTTACAGGGTATCCAAGGTGACTGGGAAGTATATAGCTAAATTGGATGGAGTTGGGTATTAGGTTACACAACGGACATGGTGACTCCTGTCACAGAAAATTCTTTTTAAGTCCAGCCTTTATATTTTAGGATTGCAAGAAAACATGCCCTGTTCCCTATAAGACTCTTTAAAGTGAGGCCCTGGAGGGCAAGGGGCTGGCCTCACCTGGCAGGGAGGGACGCTCCTCATCAGTGGCTGCATCATCTGCCTGTGCTGACGTGTCATTTCCCCAGGAAACATTTTGTCCTCTATTAGTGTCACTTGAAAGGAGCCTGTGTGGCTGAATGGGCATGACATGGACAGGGAAATGAAAAGGCAGCGTTGCAGGGAACACAAGCAGTGTCCCCATTTCTTTAATTGTGACGCTTTGCATGCAAGACGAGCTTGTTGGTAAACACATTACATGTGCAAAGGGTGCCTCTGGGCCTGGGGCGGTCTGGACCAGTATAAAAGCCCGTCCAGCAGCAGTCTTCCTCATCCGCTTCTCTTGCCTTCTCCTCCTTGGTGAACAAGGTGAGCTGCAACCACTTGTGCCTCACTCTCCTCTTTCTCTTGTTCTCCTCTTTGTCGTCGGGCCTTGATCGAATCTTTGCCTCACTGGAGCGGAGCTTTTGCTGAGAGCCTGGCTCCTTGCTCCTGCTCCCAGCATCTCTGTTCTCCTTGCCACTCCTGGGGGGAGGGGAGAGAAGGTCTTGCGCTATCTTTGCAGGGCCCCCTTTGGGACCACGGCTCTTTAGTCCCTCTTGCTCCCTACGCAGGCTGTCCCCGCTCCCCAGCCTGTGCCTTTTCTCTTGCCGAGTAGGCTGTCAGGCTGTGCCTCACACGCTGCCTGTGCTTTCCCTGCCCTCTCTCCCAGGTGCACCTCCGACCCACAGCCATGTCCTGCTACGATCTGTGCCGTCCCTGTGGCCCAACCCCACTTGCCAACAGCTGCAACGAGCCCTGTGTCAGGCAGTGCCAGGACTCCCGGGTGGTGATCCAGCCCTCTCCCGTGGTGGTGACCCTGCCCGGACCCATCCTCAGCTCCTTCCCCCAGAACACCGCTGTGGGGTCCACCACCTCTGCTGCTGTTGGCAGCATCCTGAGTGCTGAGGGAGTGCCCATCTCCTCCGGGGGCTTTAACCTCTCTGGCATTGGTGGCCGCTACTACGGCGGAAGGTGCCTGCCCTGCTAAAGGCAGGCTGGATGTCCAGTGCGTGCATTGACCAGGAAGCCCAAAGCCAGGTGCCGGACTGAGGACGGAGCTGCTGGCCAGGGTTTCCGGAGGGGCTGAGCACCCTCGTTGCCCTCCTGCAAAGCAGGGAGGCAAGCAAGCTGCCATCCTGTGCTGTCTGGAAACACGGCCAACTGATGTTGTCATCTTCTCCTCCTGCTTTCTTCTCCACACCATGAGTCCCTGATGTCTCCTGCTGTCCTGTGCCATGGGTCCATCCTGAAGCAAGCTGAGAGGGGCCCTGCTCATCAGCCTCTCCCCATGTGCGTGGGAGGAAGACGCGTGTCCCATTGCTGCGAAGGGGTGCCTGACTGTCAGCTGCCCTTGTAGCAGCCTGGACCGGGTGCCTTCCAGCATGCGCTGCTTTGTTTCACTCTTTAGGCTCATTAAAGTTTATGCTGCATTGTAGCTTGAGTCTCCTCGTGTTGCTTCCTCCTGGGATGCCTGGCCAAGCTGCTCAATGGGAACTGTGTTGCCCTGGAGGGGAAAAGGGTGGGCGGGTAGGGGCCAATGCTGGATGTCTCTGGTGCCTGTAGGAGCTGAGTACCCTCAAGGTCTATGGTCTTTGGAAGAGACATGAGGCGGTGGAGGGGTGTGTGGTATTGTCTGAGTATGCAAAGGGTGGGCAGGAGTTCCCCCAAGGGACATGTGAGCAACAGGCGAGGTTGGATACTGGCTTCCACTTGATGAGGCAAGCCATTGACCTGCTGAAAGACATTTCTGTGCAGGCTAACACCCACCTGGCTACGGCTCTGGTCTCATGTTACCGCTCGCAATGTGTGCTTGCCCTTCCGTCCTCCAAGCACTTCTTCCAAACCCTGGAACTGGAGGGAGTCCCAAAGGAGTTGAAGGGACAGGTGGTGGCCAGGGCAACTGTGTAAAAAGAAACATGATTTCTTATTTTCAGTTTTGTTTTTTTTCTCTCCCTTCTGTGGTCTGTTTTTTCCATGGGGAAATTCTTTGCACCTGGCCATACAGTCCATTTTTGGAAAGAATCAAAGACTACTCTTGTGCACTGTCTTCAGTTAAATGTGTATGTTTGCACCAGATGGCTCCCTTATTGTCTTCCGTGAAAGAAATCTATCCTTCCAAATCCCAATCTGTCTTTATCTGCTGGGACACCCTGTAGAAATGCACTCCCATCCATGACTGTAAGCCATGGTGAGCCATTAGCAGAAGCAAGGTCAAGATCGAACCAGGGAAGAAAGTCAACAACCTCAGTACATGCTCTGAGAGAGTAGGGTGTGTCAGGATGCTTGAGCCTTTATGTAGACCCTCAGTATGGGGGGCTGAATCTGAGAGAATGGAGAGATGGTAGGAAAGGGCTTCTTTGCATTTAATGTATTGCTCGTGGAAGGGTTTTAAGTGGAAGTACAATGGATAAAAAACTAGTCTGTAGTATGTTTTGAGGGTAAGGAAAACTCTTTTATGTTTGAAAGAAATCCTTCCATTACATGCAGGGCTGCTGTATTGCAGTCACACAGGGGATTTCTTCTGCATGCATATTTGCTTAGATAAACATCTTCTGTCAACTTAAAAGCTCTCTTCATCACCTTAAAAGAGGAATTTGGAGTGGGCCTCTGTGATTAGAGAGTTGCCTGTTTCTGGTGGAGTCCCATCCTAGCTGTGGAAGGAGTTTTGTCCCCCCTTTGCAATGATGACCTAGCTGGGGTGTCAGAGGAGTGCAGCTGGTGCCCCAAGCTGGGCTGTCATTCCTCCTTGGGACATTCAGCTCCTCTTCTGCCCCCAGAAATGCAGTGCAGAGCTTTGAATCCTTCCCTTGGCATGCATTGCTGGGCAGATCCTGACATCTGCTGCTCTCCAGACTGTCCGTGCTGGCCGTGCCAGCCCTCACTTGCTTCTGTGGGGAGTAACATGTTGCATGGAAATCTTGCGGAGTGTTTGGAACTGTGTGTGCTGTGCTGTCCTGACAGTATGTAGGGCCAAAGCAGAAGCTGAGGCATGGACCATGGGGAAGAGGAAAGCAGATGTATTTGGTCCCCAGCATGTGCCTTTTTTTTGTGGGGGACATCCCAGTTTAACAGGAGTGGTGAACCAATACTTTGTTGTGGCATAGCAACTTCCTGAAACATTCTAGTTCTGGTGACTGGGGATCTCTAGATGCTGCTGATAGAGGTGAGGGGGAAACCAGCCAGGCTTATTTCTCTCAATAGCAATACTTGATATCGCCGAAGGGCTAAAGTCCAAGGGCAGAGCTGACATGCTTGGGAAAATGGTGCCCGAGACAGCCTGAGCTGCTTGCTAGGGAAAGCTGAGGATGTGGCTGGTCCTCACACAGGAACATTGTTGGAAGTCTGGCCTTTAATGATAGGTCTGTAAGGAAATGAAGCCACATATGTTAGGGCAAAACCTCAAAACAATCCCTGGGAGGTTGAGAGGCTGGCATCACCTTACAAGATTAGCCATCTCCTTCTCTTTACCTTCATCTTGTTCCTTCAGTTCTGTGTCATTTCCCGGGAAACATTTTGTCCTCTAATAGTGTCACTTGAAAGGAGCCTGTGTGGCTGAGTGGGCATGACATGGACAGGGAAATGAAAAGGCAGCGTTGCAGGGAACACAAGCAGTGTCCCCATTTCTTTAATTGTGACGCTTTGCATGCAAGACGAGCTTGTTGGTAAACACATTACATGTGCAAAGGGTGCCTCTGGGCCTGGGGCGGTCTGGACCAGTATAAAAGCCCGTCCAGCAGCAGTCTTCCTCATCCGCTTCTCTTGCCTTCTCCTCCTTGGTGAACAAGGTGAGCTGCAACCACTTGTGCCTCACTCTCCTCTTTCTCTTGTTCTCCTCTTTGTCGTCGGGCCTTGATCGAATCTTTGCCTCACTGGAGTGGAGCTTTTGCTGAGAGCCTGGCTCCTTGCTCCTGCTCCCAGCATCTCTGTTCTCCTTGCCACTCCTGGGGGGAGGGGAGAGAAGGTCTTGCGCTATCTTTGCAGGGCCCCCTTTGGGACCACGGCTCTTTAGTCCCTCTTGCTCCCTACGCAGGCTGTCCCCGCTCCCCAGCCTGTGCCTTTTCTCTTGCCGAGTAGGCTGTCAGGCTGTGCCTCACACGCTGCCTGTGCTTTCCCTGCCCTCTCTCCCAGGTGCACCTCCGACCCACAGCCATGTCCTGCTACGATCTGTGCCGTCCCTGTGGCCCAACCCCACTTGCCAACAGCTGCAACGAGCCCTGTGTCAGGCAGTGCCAGGACTCCCGGGTGGTGATCCAGCCCTCTCCCGTGGTGGTGACCCTGCCCGGACCCATCCTCAGCTCCTTCCCCCAGAACACCGCTGTGGGATCCACCACCTCCGCTGCTGTTGGCAGCATCCTGAGTGCTGAGGGAGTGCCCATCTCCTCCGGGGGCTTTAACCTCTCTGGCATTGGTGGCCGCTACTACGGCGGAAGGTGCCTGCCCTGCTAAAGGCAGGCTGGATGTCCAGTGCGTGCATTGACCAGGAAGCCCAAAGCCAGGTGCCGGACTGAGGACGGAGCTGCTGGCCAGGGTTTCCGGAGGGGCTGAGCACCCTCGTTGCCCTCCTGCAAAGCAGGGAGGCAAGCAAGCTGCCATCCTGTGCTGTCTGGAAACACGGCCAACTGATGTTGTCATCTTCTCCTCCTGCTTTCTTCTCCACACCATGAGTCCCTGATGTCTCCTGCTGTCCTGTGCCATGGGTCCATCCTGAAGCAAGCTGAGAGGGGCCCTGCTCATCAGCCTCTCCCCATGTGCGTGGGAGGAAGACGCGTGTCCCATTGCTGCGAAGGGGTGCCTGACTGTCAGCTGCCCTTGTAGCAGCCTGGACCGGGTGCCTTCCAGCATGCGCTGCTTTGTTTCACTCTTTAGGCTCATTAAAGTTTATGCTGCATTGTAGCTTGAGTCTCCTCGTGTTGCTTCCTCCTGGGATGCCTGGCCAAGCTGCTCAATGGGAACTGTGTTGCCCTGGAGGGGAAAAGGGTGGGCGGGTAGGGGCCAATGCTGGATGTCTCTGGTGCCTGTAGGAGCTGAGTACCCTCAAGGTCTATGGTCTTTGGAAGAGACATGAGGCGGTGGAGGGGTTTGTGGTATTGTCTGAGTATGCAAAGGGTGGGCAGGAGTTCCCCCAAGGGACATGTGAGCAACAGGCGAGGTTGGATACTGGCTTCCGCTTGATGAGGCAAGCCATTGACCTGCTGAAAGACATTTCTGTGCAGGCTAACACCCACCTGGCTACGGCTCTGGTCTCATGTTACCGCTCACAATGTGTGCTTGCCCTTCCGTCCTCCAAGCACTTCTTCCAAACCCTGGAACTGGAGGGAGTCCCAAAGGAGTTGAAGGGACAGGTGGTGGCCAGGGCAACAGTGTAAAGGGAGATGTGAGCAATGGGGATGGGTTGAGCATGGGTGTGCAAAATAGGTGGGGGAGGGGACTGGACACACAGGGATCATCCTCCCTCATCTGAAGCGATGGGTAGCGTTGGTGACGTGTCCTGGAAGCTCTGAGGAGGTGTAGATGGGAGCGGGAAAAGAGCTGTCATCTTTGCTCCCACTGGAGCAGTGTTGTGGTCAGAAGCATTAGGTGTTGCGGAGTCCTTCTGCGTGTGTCAGTGTGTCCTGAAGGGACGTGAGTGGAGCAGACATGCAGCAAATCCTCCAGAAACCTCACTCAGCTGCTGTGCAGGCTCTGCCTGGAGAGGTCCCAAGCCGTGAACCTTTTGTCCCTCCAGCAAGGCCTCAAGCTGTGGAGGCTGAGGCAGTGGTGCCCTGCCAGCTCTCTTCTCAGTCCCTCCTTCCCGCTCCCTTGTCCTCCACAGGAGATACTTTGGCCCTGCTGCTCTGGCTGTGCTTCAGGTAGAGTGGCAGGCACCTCTTGTGCCACGTTCCTCCCACTGTCCTTGCAAAGAGTCGTGGACCCTGTTTGCTGCTGAGCAGGGTTGGGTGTCCTGTGGAAATGCTGCCAAGTATTTGGTCGTGCCTGGTGCGCCAGCAGTGCGGATGGCCAGAGCAGTTGTGGCAAAGACGCGGGCAGGAAGAAGGATGTCTATCGATTGGCCAGCATGTGCCTTGGTTGCTGGGGTGCCTCCAGTTTGCCAGAGGTCTCCAGGAAAGAGCCTCTGGAGGGGGAGTAGCCTTCATTCTTAACCACTGTAGTCTATTGCTTACGGCAGGTAAGGATGAAAGAGAGAAGGAAGATGGCAAAAGAGCAAGGCAACCTTCTGCCGAGAGCAAAGCTCAGTCTCGGAGAGAGAGTCTAAGACCCCAAAGCAGAGGTGCCCTGCCTAGGAAGGCGATGCCTAATACAGTGTGAGTGAGCACAGCATGAGGGAGAGCGAGTGATGGTGCTGACCCTTGCATGTGGATGTCCAGGCTGAAGCCTCAGGGCTACGAGGAGACCTGCTCCATTTGTCAGGAAACACTTTAAAGTGAGGCCCTGGAGGGCAAGGGGCGAGGTGGGACGCTCCTCATCAGTGGCTGCATCATCTGCCTGTGCTGACGTGTCATTTCCCCAGGAAACATTTTGTCCTCTAATAGTGTCACTTGAAAGGAGCCTGTGTGGCTGAGTGGGCATGACATGGACAGGGAAATGAAAAGGCAGCGTTGCAGGGAACACAAGCAGTGTCCCCATTTCTTTAATTGTGACGCTTTGCATGCAAGACGAGCTTGTTGGTAAACACATTACATGTGCAAAGGGTGCCTCTGGGCCTGGGGCGGTCTGGACCAGTATAAAAGCCCGTCCAGCAGCAGTCTTCCTCATCCGCTTCTCTTGCCTTCTCCTCCTTGGTGAACAAGGTGAGCTGCAACCACTTGTGCCTCACTCTCCTCTTTCTCTTGTTCTCCTCTTTGTCGTCGGGCCTTGATCGAATCTTTGCCTCACTGGAGCGGAGCTTTTGCTGAGAGCCTGGCTCCTTGCTCCTGCTCCCAGCATCTCTGTTCTCCTTGCCACTCCTGGGGGGAGGGGAGAGAAGGTCTTGCGCTATCTTTGCAGGGCCCCCTTTGGGACCACGGCTCTTTAGTCCCTCTTGCTCCCTACGCAGGCTGTCCCCGCTCCCCAGCCTGTGCCTTTTCTCTTGCCGAGTAGGCTGTCAGGCTGTGCCTCACACGCTGCCTGTGCTTTCCCTGCCCTCTCTCCCAGGTGCACCTCCGACCCACAGCCATGTCCTGCTACGATCTGTGCCGTCCCTGTGGCCCAACCCCACTTGCCAACAGCTGCAACGAGCCCTGTGTCAGGCAGTGCCAGGACTCCCGGGTGGTGATCCAGCCCTCTCCCGTGGTGGTGACCCTGCCCGGACCCATCCTCAGCTCCTTCCCCCAGAACACCGCTGTGGGGTCCACCACCTCCGCTGCTGTTGGCAGCATCCTGAGTGCTGAGGGAGTGCCCATCTCCTCCGGGGGCTTTAACCTCTCTGGCATTGGTGGCCGCTACTACGGCGGAAGGTGCCTGCCCTGCTAAAGGCAGGCTGGATGTCCAGTGCGTGCATTGACCAGGAAGCCCAAAGCCAGGTGCCGGACTGAGGACGGAGCTGCTGGCCAGGGTTTCCGGAGGGGCTGAGCACCCTCGTTGCCCTCCTGCAAAGCAGGGAGGCAAGCAAGCTGCCATCCTGTGCTGTCTGGAAACACGGCCAACTGATGTTGTCATCTTCTCCTCCTGCTTTCTTCTCCACACCATGAGTCCCTGATGTCTCCTGCTGTCCTGTGCCATGGGTCCATCCTGAAGCAAGCTGAGAGGGGCCCTGCTCATCAGCCTCTCCCCATGTGCGTGGGAGGAAGACGCGTGTCCCATTGCTGCGAAGGGGTGCCTGACTGTCAGCTGCCCTTGTAGCAGCCTGGACCGGGTGCCTTCCAGCATGCGCTGCTTTGTTTCACTCTTTAGGCTCATTAAAGTTTATGCTGCATTGTAGCTTGAGTCTCCTCGTGTTCCTTCCTCCTGGGATGCCCAGCCAAGCTGTCCAGGGGGAAAGGGGATGCCATACGTTGTAAAGGCCATGGCTGCAGGGATGTGGTGGACTCATACCTTTCTTGGGGGACTGGGAGGGAGTGTCCAACCAAAATGGTCACCTGGACAGCTGTGTTCTTTACATGTGGCATAGCCTTTCCAAAGACACCCACACCCCTTGGTCTTAAACGCCAGACTTCTTGTGTCTCTCAGCAACCCCCGGCGATGCTTTTCATGGCTCCAAGATGCATCTGGTGTGTGACAGATGCCCAAGGAGTGGTATCCCTTCACTTTTGCCCCCAGACCATCTCTCTCTTCTCCCAGGCTCCTTTCCGAAGTACTCAGCGATGTTGGCAGAGCTGCACAATCACTGCATGGCACTTTACGTGACCTGTGGGCCATGACACTGAAGTGGGGGCATTCAGCAAGTCCCTTGCGCACCAGGGGAAGGAAAGAAAGAAACCCTGCGGGATGCAGCTGTTGTGCCTTCTTCCCCTTCCGCCCTGCGCTGCAAGAGCACCAACGTCAGGGAGGGAAGCAACCTTGCTTGTTTGTGAGGCTGGCATGTAGGTGGTGTGCTCTACTCCACCAGGATGTGCTGGTTGCTCCTGCCCCAGGGGATGTAGGAGAGGACAAGATGCCAGTCTCTTCCTACCGCATGCTCTAATACTCCACAGGTGCTGTTTTGCCCCGTGCACCCCACTCCTGCTTCAGGTAGAGTGAGGGGCACCTCTTGTGCTGCCCCGTATGCTTTGGGAACTCCTGCAGTGCCTTTCCCCACAGCTAAAGCCCTGTCTTCCCTGAAAGACAGCTGCTGCCAGCAAAATCCCAGTGCCCTGCTGTGCAGGAAGGCCCCCAGGAAATGTACTCTCCATCAACATTCATGAGCCACGCTGAGCTGAGAGCAGAAGCATGGTGGGGTGAAAAGATTGTACCAGGGAGGGAAGGCAGCATCTGCAGCGTGCGATCAGAGAGAGCAGGGTGCGGCAGGGCACTGGAGCCTTTGGGCAGAGCCTCGCCATAGGCGCTAATTGTGGGAGTATCACGGTCTGTTAGGAGACTCTAGCTGTGGATTTTCTGGTGCAGGCGTATGATTGAAAGGAGCCTTAGAAGAAAGACAAGCTTCCTTTCTTGAAGGAACAAGTCCTCTCCTCCCATTGTTGAGATAGATGGAGCTGGTGTCCCAGGTGCAGGGGAGATTTCCCCTTCTTGCAAATCAGCAGCCTGAGTGCAGTAAGACCAGGCCCAATGGCCCTGATGAGCCTCACCTGGGGTCTCTCACGCCTCCCTCTTCCCTTCCACCCAGGGCTCTATAAAAGCCCTGTTCTGAGCCCTTTAGCCCTTTCTTCAGCTTGGTGGCAGGAGTGTAAGCCTGCTGTTCTTTGGCAGATTTGCTTATGCCTGACCATGAGGCCCCCTTGATCCAGACCCAAAGTTGCCCGCTAATTTCCCAGCCTCTCCTTGGGTCTGTCTGGTCATTATGGCTCTGGTCAGCAGTCAGTGGGCTCTCTTGACCCAGATTACCATCACTTGCTTTGCTCCTGCCCTGCTTGATGTTGGGCTGGACTCTGAGCTGCAGCTGTCAACTGTCTCTGCGTTCTCCTTGCTCAGGTACTGTGCAATGGGGCCATTGCTAGTGAGGCTGCTGACCTCCTGGCCTTGTAGTCATGCTCATCTCCTGGCTCCCATCCTGCAGGGAGCAGCTGGCTCTCACTGAGCCTTGACAGCATTTCTGTTTGGGTGGACTTTTACTGTCATCATGAGGTTAACACAGTGCACCTTCTAAGCTCTCTTCATCACCTTAAAAGAGGAATTTGGAGTGGGCCTCTGTGATTAGAGAGTTGCCTGTTTCTGGTGGAGTCCCATCCTAGCTGTGGAAGGAGTTTTGTCCCCCCTTTGCAATGATGACCTAGCTGGGGTGTCAGAGGAGTGCAGCTGGTGCCCCAAGCTGGGCTGTCATTCCTCCTTGGGACATTCAGCTCCTCTTCTGCCCCCAGAAATGCAGTGCAGAGCTTTGAATCCTTCCCTTGGCATGCATTGCTGGGCAGATCCTGACATCTGCTGCTCTCCAGACTGTCCGTGCTGGCCGTGCCAGCCCTCACTTGCTTCTGTGGGGAGTAACATGTTGCATGGAAATCTTGCGGAGTGTTTGGAACTGTGTGTGCTGTGCTGTCCTGACAGTATGTAGGGCCAAAGCAGAAGCTGAGGCATGGACCATGGGGAAGAGGAAAGCAGATGTATTTGGTCCCCAGCATGTGCCTTTTTTTTGTGGGGGACATCCCAGTTTAACAGGAGTGGTGAACCAATACTTTGTTGTGGCATAGCAACTTCCTGAAACATTCTAGTTCTGGTGACTGGGGATCTCTAGATGCTGCTGATAGAGGTGAGGGGGAAACCAGCCAGGCTTATTTCTCTCAATAGCAATACTTGATATCGCCGAAGGGCTAAAGTCCAAGGGCAGAGCTGACATGCTTGGGAAAATGGTGCCCGAGACAGCCTGAGCTGCTTGCTAGGGAAAGCTGAGGATGTGGCTGGTCCTCACACAGGAACATTGTTGGAAGTCTGGCCTTTAATGATAGGTCTGTAAGGAAATGAAGCCACATATGTTAGGGCAAAACCTCAAAACAATCCCTGGGAGGTTGAGAGGCTGGCATCACCTTACAAGATTAGCCATCTCCTTCTCTTTACCTTCATCTTGTTCCTTCAGTTCTGTGTCATTTCCCGGGAAACATTTTGTCCTCTAATAGTGTCACTTGAAAGGAGCCTGTGTGGCTGAGTGGGCATGACATGGACAGGGAAATGAAAAGGCAGCGTTGCAGGGAACACAAGCAGTGTCCCCATTTCTTTAATTGTGACGCTTTGCATGCAAGACGAGCTTGTTGGTAAACACATTACATGTGCAAAGGGTGCCTCTGGGCCTGGGGCGGTCTGGACCAGTATAAAAGCCCGTCCAGCAGCAGTCTTCCTCATCCGCTTCTCTTGCCTTCTCCTCCTTGGTGAACAAGGTGAGCTGCAACCACTTGTGCCTCACTCTCCTCTTTCTCTTGTTCTCCTCTTTGTCGTCGGGCCTTGATCGAATCTTTGCCTCACTGGAGCGGAGCTTTTGCTGAGAGCCTGGCTCCTTGCTCCTGCTCCCAGCATCTCTGTTCTCCTTGCCACTCCTGGGGGGAGGGGAGAGAAGGTCTTGCGCTATCTTTGCAGGGCCCCCTTTGGGACCACGGCTCTTTAGTCCCTCTTGCTCCCTACGCAGGCTGTCCCCGCTCCCCAGCCTGTGCCTTTTCTCTTGCCGAGTAGGCTGTCAGGCTGTGCCTCACACGCTGCCTGTGCTTTCCCTGCCCTCTCTCCCAGGTGCACCTCCGACCCACAGCCATGTCCTGCTACGATCTGTGCCGTCCCTGTGGCCCAACCCCACTTGCCAACAGCTGCAACGAGCCCTGTGTCAGGCAGTGCCAGGACTCCCGGGTGGTGATCCAGCCCTCTCCCGTGGTGGTGACCCTGCCCGGACCCATCCTCAGCTCCTTCCCCCAGAACACCGCTGTGGGGTCCACCACCTCCGCTGCTGTTGGCAGCATCCTGAGTGCTGAGGGAGTGCCCATCTCCTCCGGGGGCTTTAACCTCTCTGGCATTGGTGGCCGCTACTACGGCGGAAGGTGCCTGCCCTGCTAAAGGCAGGCTGGATGTCCAGTGCGTGCATTGACCAGGAAGCCCAAAGCCAGGTGCCGGACTGAGGACGGAGCTGCTGGCCAGGGTTTCCGGAGGGGCTGAGCACCCTCGTTGCCCTCCTGCAAAGCAGGGAGGCAAGCAAGCTGCCATCCTGTGCTGTCTGGAAACACGGCCAACTGATGTTGTCGTCTTCTCCTCCTGCTTTCTTCTCCACACCATGAGTCCCTGATGTCTCCTGCTGTCCTGTGCCATGGGTCCATCCTGAAGCAAGCTGAGAGGGGCCCTGCTCATCAGCCTCTCCCCATGTGCGTGGGAGGAAGACGCGTGTCCCATTGCTGCGAAGGGGTGCCTGACTGTCAGCTGCCCTTGTAGCAGCCTGGACCGGGTGCCTTCCAGCATGCGCTGCTTTGTTTCACTCTTTAGGCTCATTAAAGTTTATGCTGCATTGTAGCTTGAGTCTCCTCGTGTTCCTTCCTCCTGGGATGCCCAGCCAAGCTGTCCAGGGGGAAAGGGGATGCCATACGTTGTAAAGGCCATGGCTGCAGGGATGTGGTGGACTCATACCTTTCTTGGGGGACTGGGAGGGAGTGTCCAACCAAAATGGTCACCTGGACAGCTGTGTTCTTTACATGTGGCATAGCCTTTCCAAAGACACCCACACCCCTTGGTCTTAAACGCCAGACTTCTTGTGTCTCTCAGCAACCCCCGGCGATGCTTTTCATGGCTCCAAGATGCATCTGGTGTGTGACAGATGCCCAAGGAGTGGTATCCCTTCACTTTTGCCCCCAGACCATCTCTCTCTTCTCCCAGGCTCCTTTCCGAAGTACTCAGCGATGTTGGCAGAGCTGCACAATCACTGCATGGCACTTTACGTGACCTGTGGGCCATGACACTGAAGTGGGGGCATTCAGCAAGTCCCTTGCGCACCAGGGGAAGGAAAGAAAGAAACCCTGCGGGATGCAGCTGTTGTGCCTTCTTCCCCTTCCGCCCTGCGCTGCAAGAGCACCAACGTCAGGGAGGGAAGCAACCTTGCTTGTTTGTGAGGCTGGCATGTAGGTGGTGTGCTCTACTCCACCAGGATGTGCTGGTTGCTCCTGCCCCAGGGGATGTAGGAGAGGACAAGATGCCAGTCTCTTCCTACCGCATGCTCTAATACTCCACAGGTGCTGTTTTGCCCCGTGCACCCCACTCCTGCTTCAGGTAGAGTGAGGGGCACCTCTTGTGCTGCCCCGTATGCTTTGGGAACTCCTGCAGTGCCTTTCCCCACAGCTAAAGCCCTGTCTTCCCTGAAAGACAGCTGCTGCCAGCAAAATCCCAGTGCCCTGCTGTGCAGGAAGGCCCCCAGGAAATGTACTCTCCATCAACATTCATGAGCCACGCTGAGCTGAGAGCAGAAGCATGGTGGGGTGAAAAGATTGTACCAGGGAGGGAAGGCAGCATCTGCAGCGTGCGATCAGAGAGAGCAGGGTGCGGCAGGGCACTGGAGCCTTTGGGCAGAGCCTCGCCATAGGCGCTAATTGTGGGAGTATCACGGTCTGTTAGGAGACTCTAGCTGTGGATTTTCTGGTGCAGGCGTATGATTGAAAGGAGCCTTAGAAGAAAGACAAGCTTCCTTTCTTGAAGGAACAAGTCCTCTCCTCCCATTGTTGAGATAGATGGAGCTGGTGTCCCAGGTGCAGGGGAGATTTCCCCTTCTTGCAAATCAGCAGCCTGAGTGCAGTAAGACCAGGCCCAATGGCCCTGATGAGCCTCACCTGGGGTCTCTCACGCCTCCCTCTTCCCTTCCACCCAGGGCTCTATAAAAGCCCTGTTCTGAGCCCTTTAGCCCTTTCTTCAGCTTGGTGGCAGGAGTGTAAGCCTGCTGTTCTTTGGCAGATTTGCTTATGCCTGACCATGAGGCCCCCTTGATCCAGACCCAAAGTTGCCCGCTAATTTCCCAGCCTCTCCTTGGGTCTGTCTGGTCATTATGGCTCTGGTCAGCAGTCAGTGGGCTCTCTTGACCCAGATTACCATCACTTGCTTTGCTCCTGCCCTGCTTGATGTTGGGCTGGACTCTGAGCTGCAGCTGTCAACTGTCTCTGCGTTCTCCTTGCTCAGGTACTGTGCAATGGGGCCATTGCTAGTGAGGCTGCTGACCTCCTGGCCTTGTAGTCATGCTCATCTCCTGGCTCCCATCCTGCAGGGAGCAGCTGGCTCTCACTGAGCCTTGACAGCATTTCTGTTTGGGTGGACTTTTACTGTCATCATGAGGTTAACACAGTGCACCTTCTAAGCTCTCTTCATCACCTTAAAAGAGGAATTTGGAGTGGGCCTCTGTGATTAGAGAGTTGCCTGTTTCTGGTGGAGTCCCATCCTAGCTGTGGAAGGAGTTTTGTCCCCCCTTTGCAATGATGACCTAGCTGGGGTGTCAGAGGAGTGCAGCTGGTGCCCCAAGCTGGGCTGTCATTCCTCCTTGGGACATTCAGCTCCTCTTCTGCCCCCAGAAATGCAGTGCAGAGCTTTGAATCCTTCCCTTGGCATGCATTGCTGGGCAGATCCTGACATCTGCTGCTCTCCAGACTGTCCGTGCTGGCCGTGCCAGCCCTCACTTGCTTCTGTGGGGAGTAACATGTTGCATGGAAATCTTGCGGAGTGTTTGGAACTGTGTGTGCTGTGCTGTCCTGACAGTATGTAGGGCCAAAGCAGAAGCTGAGGCATGGACCATGGGGAAGAGGAAAGCAGATGTATTTGGTCCCCAGCATGTGCCTTTTTTTTGTGGGGGACATCCCAGTTTAACAGGAGTGGTGAACCAATACTTTGTTGTGGCATAGCAACTTCCTGAAACATTCTAGTTCTGGTGACTGGGGATCTCTAGATGCTGCTGATAGAGGTGAGGGGGAAACCAGCCAGGCTTATTTCTCTCAATAGCAATACTTGATATCGCCGAAGGGCTAAAGTCCAAGGGCAGAGCTGACATGCTTGGGAAAATGGTGCCCGAGACAGCCTGAGCTGCTTGCTAGGGAAAGCTGAGGATGTGGCTGGTCCTCACACAGGAACATTGTTGGAAGTCTGGCCTTTAATGATAGGTCTGTAAGGAAATGAAGCCACATATGTTAGGGCAAAACCTCAAAACAATCCCTGGGAGGTTGAGAGGCTGGCATCACCTTACAAGATTAGCCATCTCCTTCTCTTTACCTTCATCTTGTTCCTTCAGTTCTGTGTCATTTCCCGGGAAACATTTTGTCCTCTAATAGTGTCACTTGAAAGGAGCCTGTGTGGCTGAGTGGGCATGACATGGACAGGGAAATGAAAAGGCAGCGTTGCAGGGAACACAAGCAGTGTCCCCATTTCTTTAATTGTGACGCTTTGCATGCAAGACGAGCTTGTTGGTAAACACATTACATGTGCAAAGGGTGCCTCTGGGCCTGGGGCGGTCTGGACCAGTATAAAAGCCCGTCCAGCAGCAGTCTTCCTCATCCGCTTCTCTTGCCTTCTCCTCCTTGGTGAACAAGGTGAGCTGCAACCACTTGTGCCTCACTCTCCTCTTTCTCTTGTTCTCCTCTTTGTCGTCGGGCCTTGATCGAATCTTTGCCTCACTGGAGCGGAGCTTTTGCTGAGAGCCTGGCTCCTTGCTCCTGCTCCCAGCATCTCTGTTCTCCTTGCCACTCCTGGGGGGAGGGGAGAGAAGGTCTTGGCTATCTTTGCAGGGCCCCCTTTGGGACCACGGCTCTTTAGTCCCTCTTGCTCCCTACGCAGGCTGTCCCCGCTCCCCAGCCTGTGCCTTTTCTCTTGCCGAGTAGGCTGTCAGGCTGTGCCTCACACGCTGCCTGTGCTTTCCCTGCCCTCTCTCCCAGGTGCACCTCCGACCCACAGCCATGTCCTGCTACGATCTGTGCCGTCCCTGTGGCCCAACCCCACTTGCCAACAGCTGCAACGAGCCCTGTGTCAGGCAGTGCCAGGACTCCCGGGTGGTGATCCAGCCCTCTCCCGTGGTGGTGACCCTGCCTGGACCCATCCTCAGCTCCTTCCCCCAGAACACCACTGTGGGATCCTCAGCATCTGCAGCTGTTGGCAGCATCCTGAGTGAGGAGGGAGTGCCCATCTCCTCCGGGGGCTTTAACCTCTCTGGCATTGGTGGCCGCTACTACAACAGAAGGTGCCTGCCCTGCTAAAGGCAGGCTGGATGTCCAGTGCGTGCATTGACCAGGAAGCCCAAAGCCAGGTGCCGGACTGAGGACGGAGCTGCTGGCCAGGGTTTCCGGAGGGGCTGAGCACCCTCATTGCCCTCCTGCAAAAGAGGGAGCGAAGTTAAGGTGCTGTCTGGAAACATGGCCAACATATGTCTTATTCTTAAAATTCCTGCTTTTGATGACTTTCCTTACATCTGTGATTTTGAATTTCACGTTGTCTTGGTATAATGCTGTACTCTTAAGTGATCAGTGGAGGAGTTTTATTCAGGAATTAAGGAAAAGTGGAGTCTTGCTTGCTGTCTTTGAGGTGGAATGGTTTAAATGGCTTCTCTCCCTTATCTAAATATATAGATTCCTTTTGTTTTGCAGAATACAAGTTGACTTTTTATCATTAAACTTTTGTTGCATCTGAATTTGTGTTTCATTGTGGTTTTCTTTTCCTTTTTTCATCCCCTTGACGAGAAATGTGTCAATATCTGGCAAATATATGCAGAGTACCTTCTGAGTGGAAAATGTGAATTGAATAGTCACCACGATCAACCTCAAAAATAATTTCCTTGTTTACACTCTTGTGAAGCATTGAACAGGTTACCATAGATGTTTCTCTTGCTAGTTTTTTTTTTTCCAAAAGTTTTTCCACATCTGCGTGTAGAAGTGCAATTGTGGTATTTCAGGTTGGGAGCTTTCTGATCTTGCCACTTATTTGGCATCTTTGAAAGTCTGAGAATTTGAAATGCATAATAATGTTTTCAGAAATGTTTTCTGGGTCTCTGTTTTTGGTTAAATTGAATACTACCACAGTCTGAAGCTTTAACCGTGACATGCTTTGAGTGATGTTGACTCAAGGTTTCAAAGGTGAATTGAGTGCTCAGATCTCATTGGAGTAAGGAGACTCTTTATATGCTTGTATCATTAATAAATTTTTTTGATGGGTGTTGATGTCATCTCTTTCAAGTCTTAAACAAAATCCAGTAAATCTTATTCCTTAGCTAATCCACACAAGAACTCTCATAATATAGAGGAAAAATTACATGAGTGAAGAACTAGACAAATGGCCATAGGTGTTTCCCTTAAGAACAGTTTGGTTTTAATCTTGTTACTCACCTTCTAGGAATTTTCTCAAAGTTGTTAATACTCAGCATAATGTATGCAACTAAGAGACATCAAAGAATAATAAAGAATACCCTTGTCTGTAGGTCACATAAGCTTTGAGAAATGTATCTAAGTTTTAAATTGCATTGACTCCTTTGCTCCTCCACTAGAGCTATGTGGGGTCCAGCACTACATAGCACAGGAAAGCAGTAAGAATGATAGTTGTCTAATTTCTGGTTACTCCGTACCTTGTGTAGGGTTTTCTCTTTTAGAGCCCACTAAAATCTATTTTAAAATTGAAGTATCATAGTGTTGAGGTAGAAATAGTAGAGGAACCAGAGGGAAGATACCTGGCATTCAGGTTCAGTGCTGGAACCAGTCCAAATGTCCACACAGTGGGGGAAAAGAGGTAGGTTTATTTTTTCCAAATGTTTTATGCTTATGTTCTAAGTTTTCTTTTCTTAAGAATTACTTACTTGCAAAGTCACCAAATTAGAGGAAAAAGTAGTCTGGAGATAAGATGGGATGTGCCCCCTTTTAGGCTGTGGCTTGAGGCAGCAAAAGCAAAGTATGAAAGACAGTAAATCAATAGGTAGTAGACTGAGACCAGTCTTAAAATTTGGTCTCCATGAGTGTATTTTCTAAACATATAATTGAAGGAACTGGAATACATACGCAAGCATATGGTGCCCTGTTGACAGAACTGGTATGACTGAAGCAATTAGTTATTCACTGAGATCTGTGAGGAATCACTGATTGCACTCTGATGTACGTCAAAGAATGCCTTAATTCTTGGTGGCAGGAAGGCATCTTTCTATGATGCAAATGGACATGTAGCATAGAGAGTACAGAAATTAATTTCAGAAGAATGAAATGTCTGATTAAGTGGCCTGTGTCCAACAAGAGCATGTCCTGAAAGGTACATTTGTGGTGCTTGTTGTGAACGAAAAAGCTTTGATAACTACTTTCTGCCATAAGCCACTAAGTCTATGCTTGCTGATTTAAAAGAAAAAAGAAAGCAGTGTCCTGGAACTAGCCATCTTCAGACAGCACAGCATCATGGAGTGCTTGGGCAGGATGTCGAAGCCTGTATTAAATGTGTTATTGGAGAGACGGTTCCTGAAGAATGTGCACATTGGTTTGAAAGCCATGTCCCCTTGGTATGTTGAGACTGGAGAAATGGGCACAACAACTATGCATATAGATGTTTACAAATTTATGAGACTATTCATAGAATCATAGAATCGTTTAGGTTGGCAAAGACCTTTAAGATCATCCAGTCCAACCATTAACCCACACTACCAAGTCTACTCTAAGCCAATCAAGGCTAGACTAGACTGAACCATGTCCCGAAGTGCCACATCTACCCGTTTTTTAAACACTTCCAGGGATGAGGATGCCACCACCTCTCTGGGTAGCCTTTTATTTTTTTATTGAGGCATCCTTTTTTGCATTAATTAGTTCCCACATATATTTTTGCAGGTGGAAGCTTTTCTTGATAATGAAATTGTTTTGCTTTTTTTTCCGGTGTAGGTTCACCCTGGCATTGCATGAGAAGCATACTCTACCCATTAAAAATTCTTTCATCTTTACAATTTATGGGTACTTTTAATTTCTCGTACTTTTATACTGACTCTATTAGTGTCAATATGAAATTACTCCAAGCCCAGGCTAATAAAGACTTTTTTCATCTCCTCAGCAATTTGTTAGATTGTGGGTGTCTCAGGAGCACAGTCTAAGATCACATTCAAGATATTTACTGAAGCCCCTTGTGTGCAATTCCCTGCCTGACCCACTTAAGAACAATTGCCAGTTAACTTGTTTACCATCTTTAAAAAAAATCTCCGAGAAGATCTCCAAGGAGAGCTTCAGGCCTCTTGGATGAGTTCTTTGAGCTTATCAGACCAATGTAGAGTTGAGCCATGGTCAGGAGACAGTTCAGGAGTCTTTTTGAAAATACTGCAGTCATCTCTAAAGAGTTTGTTTCTAAAATATGAAGTAGTATACCAAATAGAAGCTCTTGTATTAATAGAAGGATGCAGAACAGAAGTGTTAAAAACTTCTGTGAATATTGTTACAAGTTTTACAGGAGAATTAATTCTCCAGGTTGCCAGTAAGCACCTGCTGCTACAGAATAATTTGTATTTCAAAAATGTACATGTTTATATGTAGGTAGCATTGTTTAGGTCTGGAAAGGAAGGGAAATATTTAAGAGTGTAAGTGGATCACTTTAGATTATGTTATTGAAATATGAAAAGCTGTTTAAAAATTTGTAAAAGGTTTATTTTTTTTCTTTAAAGAATTGTTCAGGGTTGGTTTTTGTGGAGTCTGTTAAAATACAAATGGCTTCACTTTGTGAAGGTATAGACCTGTGTGTGGGTTTGTAGATGGCAAGGAATGATCTAGGTTCAGAGGTTTTAAAGACATCCCATTGGGCTGATGATGAGGGTGTTAAAACCTCATATCATGAACAGTTTGATAGATTAATTCTGTGAATATGCACATTGTTAATGAAAATTGTGAAGGACTTTGAAGCCCTTTAGCAACTTACGACCAAGAGCTTTTATTTCCCAGATGTCTATGAATCCTCATGCACAGTATTCAATAACTCTTCTCCAAGGAGAGGTTCAAACCCTGCAGCTTATACAGGAGACACTGTAAAATAAAGTTAAAAAACCGTATTAAAATTTTGTATATATATTCCACTTACGCAATGAACTTCCATCAATCCAGAGTGTAATCACTGTTTTACTGCTGTCTGTAGCAAGGGAAAAAATACAATGACAAGGAGGCCCTTGTGTGTTTATTTTCCCCAATGACTCCACAGTTAAGTTTGTGCAAGGATAATACCTCAAAATAGTTTGAAATTTATATGTGTCTTCAAGATGACTTGTGAAGTGCTGTTCATATTTGTGGTCTGAGATGGTACAGAGGGAAGTTATAGGTTCTCTTCATAGAACTGATAAATTGGGTTTAAATTCCCATCTGCTAGCAGCTGTGCCTGAAACTGTGTTACCAAAGTGTAATAGGGTGATACTATCCAAATTTGATATAATATAATAGTATTTTTCTCTGAATTTCACACAGGGCTCTGATTTTTTTCTCGTTGGATTCAGCGGGATTTCAGGTGTGCATATGCTTGTGCTTTTTTGCAGGACCTTCACAAAACACAGAAATTCAGTCTAGATTGTTCTTATGCTTGACTGGAGTCAGAGCTTTGTAAACATTAGTGGAGACCAGAACTTGTTAAGGATTTACACTCACATTCTTAATAAAAGGACATCTTTGAATGATGAATTATGTATTGTATAAATTCTTCTTAATATTTTTCCTTATGACTAAAGTGAAACATACACTGGAGCATAAATTTTGTTGTGACAGAAAAGTGGCACTGGAATAAATTTTGTCCGTAATACCAGAAGATGAGAGAAACTTGTATGACGGAATATGTGTGTCAGAAGATAAGGAAATGAAAACAAAGTAATAAACAGCAAAGAAAAGGCATTTAATCAGTTAGAAGCATTTTGCATTCAGGACATACTTGTTGGTAAATAATTTCATGCACAAAGGATGTCTGTGGTCCTCAGGCCGTCTGAGATGCAGTATAAAAGCTAGCTCAACTCAAGGTCTTTCCTACCACTTCTCTTACCTTTTTCCTCTTTTGTGAACAAGGTTAGTTCAAATCTACTTCTCTTTTCCTATTTGCTGAATTCTTGCCTTCATAACAATTTGATTGCTGTTCTTTTTTCTCCACAGTATTCTGCCAGTTGCTGGATTGATTGGGGGGAAGGATTTTTCTCTTTAAAAAGTTGGCTTTTTTGCTGTTAGAATTGCAGGTATTTCTGAAGTCCTGACTTAATCATATAGATCCTTGAAATTATGATATAAATTTATTCAAATGTGGGCTTTCAGACATGCTAAGTGACTCAGCAAATACTACTACTACTAATAACAATAATAAAGATTAACAAACTGAATGGGTAGAAAACTTCTGCAAGGGGGTTGGAACTAGATGATCTTTAAAGGTCCCTTCCAACTCAAACCATTCTATGATTAGAGATCTATGTGCTCAGTCATCTTTCAAGTAACAATGTGAATTTTATATCTTTAAGGGTCTTATCCATCATCTGTAATGCCTGAAATTTCACCTGGGTTGATATGAAAACAACAGTGTTTCTAAGGGATGTGGATACATTTATCTTCAGAAATATCATCCAGAAAAATCCTTTTCTTTGCTGTTTATTGCGTGGGAGGTTTCTTCAGCGTTCCTATTTTTGTTATGAGTCTGTTACTGGGCACAGTGGGAAACAAGAGGGGAAAATGAACCAGATGCTAAAATAAACAGCTGGAGAGCAAGGAAACTAGTAAGTTTTAAAGCAGAGGTTTGTGGGTTTTAAAAAATAATTATGTTGAACCACAAGCTTTTGAGCTCTAAATATGTCTTTCTAAATTAAGACAAAATGAAGCTGCATACTGAGATTAGAAGGAATAGTCATACTGAGTTCAGCAAGGATATTGGCTCTAATCACATATGTTCAACCTTCTGCTCTGGTAATCAACATGGACTTCAATATGATAGTCATCATCAAAAAGTTCTGCTTGGTGTTTTAAAGTTGTCAGGTTTTGAAATTATGTTATAGGGTGCAATTGCATCGCCTGCAAGTTTAGAGAAATGGTTTCAGGGACTGTGAGGACAAGGGGAAAGAATAGCAAAAATAGAGGAGAGCTGAGCACCTGTCCTGGTTTGGGCTGGGATAGAGTTAATTTTCTTCCTAGTAGCTGGCATAGTGCTGTGTTTTGGATTTAGTAGGAGAAGAATGTTGATATAACACACTGATGTTTTAGTTGTTGCTCAGTACTGCTTACACCAGTCAAGGAATTTTTCAGCTTCCCGTGCTCTGCCAGGTGCACAGGAAACTGGGAGAGGGCAGAGCCAAGACAGTTGATCCAAACTGGCCAAAGGGCTATTCCATGCCGTATGACGTCATGCTCAGTCTATAAGCTGGGTGGGGGGGAGTTGGCCGGGAGGTTGCCATTGCTGCTCAGGAATTGGCTGGGTGTCAGCCAGCAGGCGGTTGCATTGTGCATCACTTGTATATTATTATTATTTTATTTTCCCTTCCTTTTCTGTCTTATTAAACTGTCTTTATCACAACCCAGAAATTTTACTTTTTTTTCCAATTCTCTCCCCAATACCACTGGAGAGGGGGACAGTGAGCAAACGGCTGTGTGTTTAGCTGCCTGCTGGGTTAAACCACAACAGCACCCAACAAACTGAGATGGTCATAAGAAATAGTGAACTTTGCGTTTATTGGTGTATTGGAACCAGAAACAGGGAGTATGTGGGGAACTCCTGGCTTTATCATGGATGGCACGTCTGTGGACAAGTTGTCTGGGGAAGATTTCCAAAGATCTCAGCTTCAAGTATTCTTAACTATATTGAAAATAGTACCTCTTCATAGGCAAATTTGGAACCTGGAAAACAATCCTTCATTTCATTTTCCAGCTGTCTATTGAACTCTATCCATAAGTAAATTTGTGGCTAGGTATTACTTATAATTACTACTTCTACAATGCTCTGAATACCTGGGGCTGGATCTCAGTAGTGTTTTTCCAGACATAAAGCCAATTAAAATACTAAAATTAAAGCAATGATACAGGTATGTGTCCTTTTGTTCTGCTGCCAGCTATTCCACTGTATCACCAACTACTGGGAGAGGATTATTCAGCCTCCATCTTCTTGTAGTATATTTAAGAATTTGGTTTCCTCACTCCCCACTCAACTCCTAAAAGGATCCCTGGAAATCTCCTGTAGCCCTGATACCTGAGCTGAGTAAATGTAAGTGCCATATGACTCCTATATTGCATTCACTTCTGGTCCTGTATTTCAGACTTCCCTCCACCCCACAGACATGTCCTGCTACGAGAGGTGTCCTTCCACCTCCTGCAGCCCAACCCCACTTGCCAACAGCTGCAATGAGCCCTGCGTCAGGCAGTGCCAGGACTCAACAGTCGTGATCCAGCCCTCTCCTGTGGTGGTGACCCTGCCCGGACCCATCCTCAGCTCCTTCCCCCAGAACACCACTGTGGGATCCTCAGCATCTGCAGCCGTTGGGAGTGCTCTCAGTGTTGAGGGAGTGCCCATCTCCTCTGGAAGCTCCTCAGGGTTTGGGAGCTTTGGCTATTCAGGCCTGGGCAGTGGGTACAGCCGGCCCTACCGTCGCTACAACACCTACCGCAGCAGCTTCTATGGGCCGTGCTAAAGTGTGAGGAGCAAGCAGGAAGAAATGACCAGCAACACTGAAGCACGACCTGACGCAGGACCGAGCTCATGGCCATGGTTTTCAGATGCAATGTTAGATACCCACAACTCCACCTGAAGTTACTGGAGCTGTGGGAGTTAGTCATTCCCTAAAATGAGGCACCTACTCTTGTTATACTACTTTATGTTTCTAATCAAGTACGTTGTTCTGCTGTGCATCACTGTATTTGATACTGCCTGGTGTAAAACTTATAATTTAGATGGTAGATGGGACTTGATTGTCAGGGTGCAATGCTACTGAAAGAGCAGCTCTGTCTGTGGAATGCATCACTACAAGATGTGCCATTCTTCCCGTATTGAAACCTGTTGCTTTGCGGTATTTTAATCCACTCTTTGGTATTATTAAAGTTATGCTTTTATCGTATCTCTAGTCTTCTGTTATTTTTTCCTTCCCCTCTTACCTTCTTTTGAAACTTTTTCTGGGTGGAATTCATCACTGCGTAGATCATCACTACCAGGCAGAGACATGACATGAATACTACTGGGGCCACTAATAAGAACATATGTTTAGAGCTCAAGATTGAGGAAATATTTAATTTTGCAGATGAAATGCATATTGATTCCACACTGACTCATCATAATACTTGGCTTTCTGCATCTCTGCCAAGAAATTATTCTCAAGGCTGGAAGCATTTTGTGATCTAACAGAAGGGCAGGGTATCTAATCTGGCATATAATGATATTTGTTTTAAGGAATCCTCTTGTGATTCACAC
Source organism: Pelecanus crispus (assembly GCF_030463565.1). Lineage (NCBI taxonomy): Eukaryota > Metazoa > Chordata > Aves > Pelecaniformes > Pelecanidae > Pelecanus > Pelecanus crispus. The sequence goes on from NC_134664.1 coordinate 4,066,883, forward strand.
TCTCAATAACTCTGACCTGGAGCTGCAGGGTGCAAAGAAAGATTTACATTCTTTTATCATCAAATCACTGCTTGAATGCTTGGATTTGTGAAGGAAAACATGAATGGCAGCAGAAGTCTCAAAGGAGAGATACACGTAGCTTTTTGTGACAGAGCACAAAACTGTTTGATCTATTTACTTGTTATTTACTGCATAAGCACTGTGTATTTTAGGGCTCCTTATAAAAGCTTGGCTGTCTTTACTGTCCTGGCTGCAGTCCTACAGAATTCCAACAAAAAACTCATCTCAAGGAATGAAGCATGCTAACATGAAATAAATATAGGACACTTGTAGGCATTAAAACCTTTAGAAATCCTCACAAAGAAATTGTTTTTGCTGAAAATAAGGACCTGAGATTTAAACCAGATTTGCAACAGCTGCTGAAGCTACTAAAACAAGAGTTTTGGGGGAAAAAATGAAGATACTCTCATTTTGGGAAGGTTTGAGGCATTCAAATAATTCCAGTTACATAAATTCTGTTGCAGCTGGTTAAATTGTCAGCAATACTTAAATTGCTTATGGTTTATGTACCAGTCTAGTCTCATCCTGGCATCAGATGAAAAGCCTTCCTCAAAGCTTCTTTCATCTCAAAGATCATTTGGATGTGGATCATTTGAATGCCTTGTACTATTACACTCAAGCCTCTGAAGCCAACATAAAGATGATACAAATTTCAATTCATGTAAGTAATTTGTCAGCTCTTTGGCAATTTGGTAGTTCACCAGCCTGTCATGAGAGCACTCTGTTGTTACAAAAGTGTTTTAACTGAGTGTGTGGAATGTGAAACTCCATTACTGATCCATAAGCAAGAGCTGTTATGTCCTGGTTCACCAGCCTTAACAACCCCAAAAAGCAAGATCCAAAGGCTCTCAGACTTTTGGGTGAACTCTAGGTGCTAATTAGACTAAACTGGCAGAATATCAATGAAAACATTTCCAGGCTGTTAATGAGTCTGTTTCTAAAATATTACATACCCTCCAAGAAAAATTGTTTATGACCCTAGAGGGAAGAATAAGGAAAAGTTAACACTCCTTGGCTACCTCATTTTACAGGTGAAAGGGAAATGAATTCTCCAGGTGAGTGATAGCTTTCACTTACTATAAGGAAATAATTTTTAAAAAATATGTAAAAAGATGCCAGGTAGTATGTTGGATAGTAGAGATTTTGGGGAAAGGGAAGAAAAAGACTCCTTTTAAAGAAAAGGAGAGGAGAATTTTCATGTGGAGAATCACTAAAATATGTAGTTATAGGATTTTACAGAAGATGAAGATTTGACTTTATTTTTTTAAATCAATTATGAAAATTTTTAATAAAATAAAGTTTCTGAAGGTGTTTACCTTGAATTAGTTTGTAAAGTCCTTTGAGTGATCTTGACTCACACACTTTGAGATGAGATTATTAGCCAGGTGACGCGAGTGCTAAGATCTTGTCACGTACCTTGAACATTAGGTAGCACGAAACTTTGCATATTTGAGCCATTAGTGAAAAGCTGTTCTGAACTTTGAAGTCCTTTGTTCTTCTGAAGACCAAGACCAACCTATGTATAAAGACACTCTTCATTTAGAGTTAATTCATATCTTTGGCTGAGGGATGGTGGTGCTAAGAGGAGAGACCTGATCCTTTGCTTTTTGCATCTGTGCAAGTATTTCCAGCAGGTTGGAGTACAGCCAGGGCAGGCCACTGCAGGCTGCAGAGGTGAAACGAATCATGTAAAGATAAACGTAATAGAGAACTGCTGGGTGTAACTTCTGCTGATGCCATAGTTTGGCTCAGGCAGAACATTGCCTCCAAGAACCAATACTTAAAAGCAATCTTTAACATGCACATTCATACTTAATTTGATGTGAAAATTGCTGCGCATTCCAGGGACTTACTGGGACTTCAGGTAGGAATAATGGTGATTCCTCAGATGAGAGACTGCACAGAAATCATATTGAGAATTAGAGGCAGTTAATAAATGTCACAAAGTAATAAGATCAAGTAATCAAACTCTTTCATTAGAAGTGCAATTGTTTGACTTTGGCATGGAAAATGAAGTGAAAATTTACGATTGGGTAAGGAAATGCACTCTTATATGTGTTTGTATTAGCTGTAGTCATACATACTGGGAAAACTGTGGGTTAGCCCAAGCAGTTTTAAAATGTGTTTTATTGTCTCTGGTCAGCAATTCTCACCGGTCTTAATTTTCTTTAACCTTTGCAATACTTGTGGAAATTTGGTGCTCTTCTCAGCTGTATGTTTGTATGGAATTGAAATAGTGCAGAAGTGCAAAAATTTGGGAATACCTAGTATACATCTTGTCTTGTGGTAAAGCTAAGTCCTTGAAATGGAAATGCTTGTGAGTTGAGCCTAGGCCCCCACCTCAGGGCTAAATGATTATTCACCTAAAGGAGTGAAGTCTTGAATAAGGACTGTGTATTACATACACTCCCCTTAAGCAGTGTCTTGATGACTAAAATGAAACATAAAATGTACGCTGGCCTTGGGAGGCAACATAATTACTGCTGTAATTCAAATGAGTCACCACAGTCTTCCAAGCAACTGAGCGGGAGCACACTGGTGAAGATGAAAGCTTTGTCTGTACTGGAATGTGAATGTAATAAGGAGCGGGGAAAAAATAGAGCAATACTAAAAGAGATTTTGAAAGGAAAAAAAAGGGGTTGATCAGTTTGATGGATTTTGCATGCAAAAGTGCGGATCATTAAATAATTTCATGCATAGTATGTGTGTCTGTGGTCTGCTGGCAGTCTGGAACATGGTATAAAAGCCTATACAATGCAAGACTCCTCCATCCACTTCTCTTGCCTTATTCACCCAGGTGAACAGGTAAGTCTGAATATACCCAGTGTCTTTTTAAATGCTAAGCTGCTACTTTGATGACTGCTTTTTTTTGTTTGTTTGTTTTTTTTTTTTTTGTTTATTCTTAGTTCTTTATAAATATTGCTAGCTTTTTTCCTTTGGGGAAGGAAAATTAGAAAGGCTTACTTCTATCAAAAAGAAAAGCTTTATTTACTTGTGAAGCAGGTTGTAATGAGACAGGACTTGGAGGATACTGGCAATATTGTGTCTCAAAACAAGCAGCTTCATGCTCTGTTTTAGAGACCGATGCTAGGGGAGTAGCTAGGCAATGAACCTGGTTGGAAATACAGTCTCGTCTTAAGAAACTGGTATTAGCAAAACAAAACAAAAAACAACCAAACTGTGCTGAGTTCCAGGACCTATCCCCAGGTTCTGTTTTCCACAGGCACAAGAGCAGGGATCCCAGCAGACTCAACTACAATTGAATTCCAATCAAGGCAGAAACCTCTGATTGGGAAAATAATCCTTCTTTGCACTCCAAGTTTGCCTGTTCTGGTCATATGACGTTTAGGAGCAAAGGATGCTTCTCAAACACTTTTCTATAGTTCTGCAAATGCTGCTGGCTGGGCTATTAGCAACTAAGTTCTAGCATTAAGACACTAAACCCAGTTATGTGTCAATGTTCAGCTCAGGGCCACTTTCCATGCCTGATGAGAGCTCCAGCTGCTGTTCTGTGTCTCCTGGTACAGTCACAATTGTGCCTTCTCCAGAGAGACAGTGCAAAGAGAAACTACCAAAGAATGGGAAATGCCCTTGCTGGTAAGGGTTAGGGCAAACTTTACTGTGACTGGCACCACAGTTCAGAGGCCAGCTGCAGAGCAGAGACGTCCTCCAGCAGCCTTATAAAAATAAGAGACACCTCTGTGCTGTTTTCAGACTGCCTACTGTGGATTTTGATCAAATAAGTGATTACCTCTCTGACCACCTTCTCTAGGTACTTTCATGTATGGTACCCTCTCACATGACTTTTATAAACTTAATACATCTTTTACATTTCATTTATTTTCTTCCCTGTATTTCAGAGTTCCCTCCATCCCACTGACATGTCTTCCTATGACGTGTGTCCTCCCACCCCCTGCAGCCCAACCCCACTTGCCAACAGCTGCAATGAGCCCTGCGTCAGGCAGTGCCAGGACTCGACGTATGTGATCCAGCCCTCTCCCGTGGTGGTGACCCTGCCCGGACCCATCCTCAGCTCCTTCCCTCAGAACACCACTGTGGGATCCACCACCTCTGCAGCCGTTGGGAGCGCTCTCAGTGTTGAGGGAGTGCCCATCTCCTCTGGAAGCTCCTCAGGGTTTGGGAGCTTTGGCTATTCAGGCCTGGGCAGTGGGTACAGCCGGCCCTACCGTCGCTACAACACCTACCGCAGTGGCTTCTATGGGCCGTGCTAAAGTGTGAGGAGCAAGCAGGAAGAAATGACCAGCAACACTGAAGCACGACCTGACGCAGGACCGAGCTCATGGCCATGGTTTTCAGATGCAATGTTAGATACCCACAACTCCACCTGAAGTTACTGGAGCTGTGGGAGCTTGGCATCTCCTAAAATCAGGCCTTTGCTTGTCTTATTCTTTGAATACTTCATACTTCTGATGAAACATATGTTTTTCTATTGCTGTAGACAGGACTTTATTGTCTCAGTTCACAGCACCACTGAGAAAAGAAAACTTGGATGAAAAGATATATTACCTATTGTCTTATTGAATCCTAGAAATATATACTTTGTACTTTTTTATTCCTCTTTTTGCTCTCATTAAAGTTATGCTGTATCACAATCCAGGTTTCCTGGTTTTTGTCTGAAAAAACTTTTAGCAGCTCACTCTTTGTAAAATTTCTTACTGTTCCTCTGGTTTATTAGTTGAAGGCTACTTTTTCATGTTGACTAGAAGGATTTGGCTGATGACCTCTATGCTAAGAAACCATTTTACAGCCAGGAAACTTTGGGAACCTTGTATATACAGGGTAGATACTTTGTAACAAAGTAGAGGCCCCTTTTTTTTGTAGCAATAAATTAGATATTGTAGCAAAACAGATACTATATACAGAGTAAATACTTTGCCTACAAGTACTATAGATTTGCTACATGTCCTTCCCCAACTCTGGCTTTCATCATGGGGTAAGACCATGCACTTATCTGCTTGTTATCAAATTCCTCTTGTTCATCAGAAAGCGTTTCTGATGGTCATGGTCTAGAGCAAAGCGGGACCCCGAAGAGAAAAGACCATAAGCAGTTTGGGGGGAATACTCTAAGAGGAAACCTGCTCCCCCTGCAAGTTATATTGAGTATTTTTTGTAATTCATGCCAACCTATCTAAGGCTACTTAAATGTGGGTTTGTAACTCATGTTGTAAACTGAGCTCCTGGTGCCTCTGTGTGGATCTTCATGGGCTGGTGCTGAAATAGTTGAGTTTGGCAGAGGTACTTGTGTACGCTCACTGGCTGCAGGCATCTGTGGAGTTAAATGACAGGCTGGATTTTCACCCCATGCAAAAGTCTGTAATTTTAAACTTTATTTTGAGTATGAAAACCCTTCTTTTCTTACTGGGATGGAAAGCCTTTAAATGAATGTGTGTTAGTCCTGGGTCTCCAGCTCCAAACAAGTAGGCTGTGATCTTTTCCTTCCTAAATGACTAATGGAAGCAAATGTAAAATCAGGGACCTGGCATGTAATTACAGCAAAATGCAGGTGAGTGATATCTCATGTAACCTTTGGCAGAAAGAAACGCTGCCTTGTGAAAAGGGTTTCTCCCGATGATTATAGGCAATCCCTTACTCTGAAGTGATGGATTACAAATACACATTCATCAGTCTTGGTAGCAGCAAGACATCATTCTGCAAGGAAGGTGGATCTGACACATAGGGCCATGGGTAGAGAAATACTAATGGCACTTTTACAATTTGAGATATAATTAAAATCTGCATCTGAAAAATTATTCAAACATATTTGAAAAGTAACTAAAGCCCACCCATTTTGGATGTGGTGTTTTACAGACATTCTGGTGAGTAAGCAATTTCTTCCATCTAGCATAAATTAATTTTTGTTGCTGTTTTCTGCTACTGTTCCCCATTGAATTCCAGCATAATGACCACAGTACACCTGGCTCCTTGCAGAAATACTCCACAGATCTTTATGCAGTAGTTAGTTAATTTTTTTTTTTTGACAAAAAGGGAAATTGTAACATAAATCATTTAAGCTTATTAGACCACAGTAAGATGCAAAACCAAACCTCATACTTTAGTAATTTTAAAGTTCTTCATAACAGTATTTGAATAACATTAACAATGAAAATAGCTATGTTAAGGTATGAACTTTGAGGACTACTTATCTACCTATATTTGAACACCTTTGCCTTCAGGGGAGCTATCTGAGCAGCAGAAGCTGAAGTTGTGAAGCTCAAGTTCCAGGTTCTGCCTGCACCAAAAGGCAACTCAGGTTACACATACAGCGTGCACTATTCAGCTGCCTGGGCCAAACAACAAATTAGAGCAAATAATGAGCAGTGGGTTGCAATAGAAACAGCAATGCCGTGCAGAGGCATCCAGTCTGGCTGAACTAAACAACCTTAAGCATCTTCTGTTTTAATCAATAAGCCAGAAATTGCTAACACTGTGAGGGCATTAACAGAGCTGGCTCTCAGTGGCCTGGAACCAGCTGCCCTAGATTGTTGTGTGAACTACAAATGGCTGTGTAGGATGTGCAGGCTCTTGCTAATGCTGTCAATAAGCATCTATATTACTACAATTAGTAGTAATGAGGTCTGAGATAACAGCAAGAACTATCAGAGCTGTTGTGAATGGTGAGAGAAAAGAATAGCATCGGAGGGCTCTGAGTTGCAAGAACTTTTACAGCTTTGTTCCACTGCTCAAAACCTCTGAGGCATCCATTTCTTTATAATGTGCTAATTAATTACAATTCAAAATTTGCTGCAGATGGCACTCTTCTTGCCAGAGAAACTTCCATTTTCTATGTGTCTGTTTCTCCATGCACAGATTTTTGGGGTCGCTTTTGTGTCTGGAGCCATTATGTGAGGATTACTGTAAGTAAGCTTCCAGTTTCACTTTGATTAAGAATTTTTTTCCAGACATTTAGTCACTCACAGGTGTCTCAGGAGGATGTTCTCACATTATGCAAGAAGTTTTAATTATAATCTGACTATATAGGTCTGTCTTTGATTATACAAAAAAAAGCGGTGAGCTTCTTATTCACTCAAAGTCATCTCAAGGATCAGGCCATTAAGTCATTCTGACTGTACAATAAAGTGTCTGGAGTTAGAACAATAATTACTGTAATTATTTTCAAGGAAGGCTGTAGACATCTCTGAAAATGTTGCTAAATCCTTTTTTTAAACTCATAGTCTGATTTTAAAAGTATTTTGTGTTTTCCAAGCAGAGCTTGGATGAAGGAAGAATAAAAAAAAAGGATGAAAATAATCTATGGATAATGTTATGCAAATTAATTCCTCAAATAGCTGCTAGTTACCAGCTGCTATAGAAGAAATTATTTTTGAAAAAGCCTGCTAATGCCTTAGAATATGGAGAAGTACTGAGGAATGGGCAGGGTTGGTGAAGCTAAAAAAGGCTAAGGCAACTTATTTGAGGATCTTCTTGAAATGTGAGATGGCTTAAATCAAACCTTGAGCTATTTCTTAATTAAAAATAAAATAGCTGTAATTCTTGCAGCCAGGAACAATGACATAATTTTTAGAACCCAATGACTGACCTGCACTCCCAAATCTTAATAATATATTATTACAGAAGTGATATGATAATTCAAATATGGGTCACATATCTTAAATTTGCACATAATATGATACTTTGCATGCCTAGCACTTTAATAAAGGCTTCTGATAAACTTTGAAGTTCTCAGGAACCTATGACCAAGCCAAACAAGTTTCTGTTCCCAGGGGATCTTCACAAAGACACTCCTAATCTAGAGGTGATTTACATGTCTCGGTAGTTGAAGTGCTAGGAGAGCAAAAACCTCAGTGCTAATATCTGTGTCTAGGATTGCTTAAGTATTTTGCCCCTTTACTATTTATCCTGCAAGCTCCCCCCTATAGAAGAGACTCAATTTCATTGTGCAATCCAAAGACTGCCATAAAGTGACAGAAAAATTGACTGCAAGTGAAGAAATTACTTACACTTTATATACTTTTGATATTTATCCAACTGGCTACCATTGGTCTATAACACAGCTGTACCAGACACTGCAGGGACAGCTGGAGAAATGAATGCTGCAATAGGGAAGGAAGAATTTGTGTATATGACGACTTCTGCCTCCACAGCTGAGTTTTGCGAAGCCTTCTCTTTTGCAGAATGCTTCCTTGAGAACAGATGTCACCAAGCGATGCAACATATTTATGCATGTGGAAGATAACCTAAAGACAGTTGCTGATGTTTTGAGGTCTGAGATAAGAATAAAAGTGGATTTGTGTATTCTTTAGATAAAGAACTCCTACAAGATCAGGCCCAGAATTAGAGACAGCCAGTAAAGATCCTGTACTAATAAGATTTGTGCTTCAGACTCTTCCACAGAAGTGCTAGCATTTGATATTATCCAGTTAGACTGGACTTCTAATACTCTTTTTTGCTGCTTCTTCCATGTCAAAGAAGCAGTATCTTAAGTGTTTTTCTAGTTATATCTCAGCCTTTGAACACAGCCATAACACTATCCAGTTCCTCCCGACTCTCCCAGGGTTCTTCAGTGTCCTTCCCTTTTAACAGTATTCGTGCTTCTCCTGTCATTTTGGGGCTGAAATTGGGTAAACATTGTGTGTGTATTGCTGGCCATTTTCTGAAAAAAGTACTCTCTCTCCTCTTTTCCCTAAAAGCAGCTTGAATTCCCAAACGACAAGTGCTCATGCATTGACTTCCAAAAGCTGAAATTCTTCATGATTTCCAATAGTATTTACCTTGCAGAGGAGGGTACAAGGGACTGCATTATGTAAATTATGCTTAATCTCCTTTAATGACACGAGGCAGATCCAAAAGGGTTTTGAAGGCAGAATAAATTCTTCTGAATTAATCATTCTAGTGTTCCCAGAAATTAACTTGGCCCAGAATATTTTAAGATGAAAGAAACTTGTGGTCAGATATACATGCCACAAGATAAGGAAGTAAAGCAGTAATAAACACAAATACTGAGGCAAAAAAACCCATGTAATCAGTAGTGGCTCATAAATAACTTAATGCACAAAGAATGCCCCAAGTTGTTGGGCAACTTGGGACTCAGTATAAAAACCTGAGCAACTCAAGGCTCTTCCATCCATTTCTTTTGCCTTCTTTGCCTTGGTGAATAAGGTAAGTCTGAACCCATTTTTTTCTCTCTTTGTATGTAGGACTGTTGCCTTGATGATTTTGTAGCTTTTCCTCACTAACATTGTAGTACATTCAGTTTTTTTCTCTGAGGGAGAAAGAGGGTTTCATATGAAAGAGGAAGTTTTCTGTTGGTGGTCTGTTATAAAAAAATCACCGAATGGGGCAATTATCCACAGGTTAGCCGGTTAGGTCTATTTATTCAACTTTGGGATCCAAAGAAGTTTTCAGGTCCTGCAGCTGAACATAAAATATCTGTAGTGGCTTCTTGGGTCTGTTCAGAGTAGCGTGCTGGTCTGTGGAAAATTCAGCTAAGGCCATAAGATCAGAAGAACATGGGGATACTGGCCAATACTGGCAGTCCTGGGTCACCATCTCTCCACATAGAAAGCAATCATCAGTCCATACCTGCCTTTGAATCTCAATTCATAGTTTTTCTGCAGGCAAAGAGTGACCTTTAACCAGTTGCTGCTTCATTCTCTAAACAACTGTGGACAGATTTGCATTGTAGCTCCCGAGATCTGCTGATGATTTTAATATTAATAACAATATGCAAAAATAGAAGTGTTCCTGAAATCAGCTGCCCGTCCTTCCATTTCGTGCTGAACAGATTTTAAGTGCTTAAGCTTCTATTTTCCACTTTCTAGAATTGGGAGAAGGGATCTCCAAGATAGAACATGCACGAGAGGAGGCAACAGGAATTAAAAGGGAAAGGTTATTTGCTGTATTAGCATTAGGTAGGATGTTTGTCATCATTGACTGTTTACCAAAGAGGCAAGCCTTGGATCAGGAACAACAAGCTGAGTCTTACCCGTTCCAGCAGAGCACCTTCATCTGAAGGCTACAGAGTCAACCTCCATTTCTCTAGGACAAACAGAGCCCTTACAGTTTTCCTGTGTACAACCTCAACTGCAAGGGGAAGCGTTGAAAGCGCCTTTTCCTAGGGTAGTGCTATGGCCATGTGGTTAGGGCAGTCTCTGCAATGTGCACGAAGAGGCTTTCAGCACCAGCATGTACCCTGGTTGCTGGATGAGTTGACTAACCATGGAGGCTTCAGGGTAAGTTTCTGACTGAGAGGCACCAGTGCTACCTTCCCTAGCAGTCTCCTTAATGAAAATGCAAGCTCAACACTGTTTTCAAAGTAATTCCTCTGGATCTGGTGAAAAATGTCATCTTGTTCCCCATGGAATCTCTTAGTTTGTTATATACTCCCTTTATTACAGAATTTCAGCTGTGCAAACAGAGTTTTATTTAAATTCTTGTATTGCATTTCTTTCTGGTTTGGTGTTTCAGATTTACCTCCACCCCACAGACATGTCTTGCTATGACCTGTGTCCACCCACCACCTGTGGCCCAACCCCACTTGCCAACAGCTGCAACGAGCCCTGTGTCAGGCAGTGCCAGGACTCAACAGTCGTGATCCAGCCCTCTCCCGTGGTGGTGACCCTGCCCGGACCCATCCTCAGCTCCTTCCCTCAGAACACTGCTGTGGGATCCTCAGCATCTGCGGCTGTTGGGAGTGCACTCAGTGCTGGAGGGGTCCCCATCTCCTCTGGAAGCTCCTCGGGATTTGGGAGCTTTGGCTATTCAGGCCTGGGCAGTGGGTACAGCCGGCCCTACCGTCGCTACAACACCTACCGCAGCGGCTTCTATGGGCCGTGCTAAAGTGTGAGGAGCAAGCAGGAAGAAATGACCAGCAACACTGAAGCACGACCTGACGCAGGACCGAGCTCATGGCCATGGTTTTCAGATGCAATGTTAGATACCCACAACTCCACCTGAAGTTACTGGAGCTGTGGGAGCTTGGCATCTCCTAAAATCAGGCCTTTGCTTGTCTTACTTTTGTTATGCTTTATATTTCTGATCAAATGTCTTGTTCTCTTATGCTTTTTTGTATTTGAAAATGACTAGGTAAAATATGTAATTATTAGAAATTGTTCTGCATGACTGAATTAGTGCAGTCCACTTAAACAATGAAGAAGGAAGACCTCATTTTGCCGAATGTGTCATTGTGAGAGGGATGAGTGGGTACTGTCCTTAGTGGACCATGAAAATGTATTCCTTACACTTTACATTGCTTCCTTCCATTCCTCAGCCTCATTAAATTTGTGCTGCATCATACTCCAAGTCTGCCTGTACTTCTTTCTTCTCCCAGCCCCTTTTCTAGCTCACCTGTGGTGAAACAGGTCCCTTTACAAGTCATCAGTTCCAGAGAACACTGTGCAAATAACTCCAGGCCAATTGCCAAAGAAGAACAAGTCAGATTTCAGTTGTGGAAGAAGTTTTACATTTGTCTGTACATGGTAAATCGAACCCTAGACAATTTAGCAAAGGCTAGAAAGAAATGATATTCACCTGCAATGGGTGTGCCTCCTGTTGTTGCATAAGCAGGAAATCGTAAAGTAACGGAGCTGCTTCTGTTTACACTTTAAAGACCCTTTACCCACTGTACCATGAAGATGGAAAAAGGCCCTTTAACTGTTTCAATATTGCTCTTTTATCAGAAAATGTTTGTTTTGATATGGATGTCTTTGAAGAGGGATGAGAATGGGGCAATAAGCTGATGTGAGAAGGAGGATTAGCTCCCCTTTAATGAGAAGTGGAATAGCCTAATTTCAGGGAAAAGCTCACTGAGAGGAATACTCTTTATCCTTGTAGATGTAATAGACAAGAGTATCTATGTAGAAAAGAGGACAGAGAAATGCAGTGGGAAAATCTACAGGGGTAAGAGGAACACTAGAAATTATAGGGATAAACATTTTTCTGAAGTGCTACCTCCAGTCATCTGTTCTCAGCTTGCTGCACAAATAGGATATATGTGCTATTACCCAGGCAACCTGGAAGAAGATTGTGGAGTTTTTTACCCTACCTGTAGTACTTAGGAAGACCCCTTTAAAAGAAGGGAGAAATTATGCTTTTCCTGAGCACAGCTGAGCTTGCTCAGGGCAGCGGTGGTGGGAGAGAGGCAGCAAGCTGGTGCAATCCAGGGCTTTCTGATGGGTGCAGCACCTCTTAGCAGCTGAGATCAGGCCCTGGTAAGTCTTGGAGGGGAGGAAGAGAAGGGTTTGTGGTGGTTTTTTGAGGGAATTAGCCTTTAAAATTTGCTGGCCTGGGGAGCATGTCTGGGAGAAAGAGATTAAATGATTTTAAGTTCTAACCCTTTCTCAGTGTGTCTTTATAAGCTGTGTCCTACCTGTTGTGCCTAGTAGATGTGAATTTTATTGGGCATTGCTTTGTTCTAGCCTGATCATCTGTATTGTAATAAAGGTAGTGTTTAAAGACTGGCAGCTTTGGTCCTTGTGGTGGGTTGAGCTTGTCTGGATGCCAGGTGCCACCAAGCCATTCTATCACTCCCCTCCTCAGCAGGACAGGCAGGAAGAGAAAATGAGATGAAAAAAAAAGCCCCCTTGTGGGTCAAGATAAAGGCAGTTTAATAAAAGCAAAAGCCATGCGTGGAAGCAAAAGGCAAACAAAGACTTTATTCTCTACTTCCCATGAGCAGGCGATGGTCCAGCCACTTTCTGGAAAGCAGGGATTCAGTACGCATAGTGGTTGCTCCAGATGACAAACATCATAAATAATGAATGCCCCCCCTCCTCCTTTCCCTTAGCTTTTATTGCTAGGCAGATGTCATATGGTATGGAAAATCCCTTTGGTCAGTTTGGGTCAGCTGTCCTGGCTATGTGCCCTCCCAAGATCTTGCCCACCCCCAGCCTAATGGTGAGGTTGGGGAATGTTGGAGAGGCAGCCTTGATGCTCTGGGAGCACTGCTCAGCAGTAGGCAAAATGCTGGGGTGTTATCAACACCTTTCCAGCTACCACTACAAAGCACAGCACTATGAGGGCTGCCATGGGGAAAATTAACTCCATCTCAGCCAGACCCAACACTTCCCCTAAAGGAAGAAGGTTTGTAAAGCTCTACCTGAAGGCTCTGGATGATTCAACATCCTCTTAGCCCATATGACTCACAGCCTGATATCTGTGAAATTTCTTGCTTGGAATCTTTGCCTGTGTCTGTACAGACTGATGTTGAACTGTAATTAAAGCCAGGGAAAGATGTTGACAAAGTTATAGTGACTACAGTCATCAGTGGAGCTAAATTAAAGGAGGTACATCAGTTCCATGAAAGAATTAATAATTTTAAGGAATAGGTTTTCTTAATAAACAACAGAAGAAAATGGAAAGTTAGCAGTTTGATGTTATAATGCAGCAGAAGGTTGGTCTGAATTAAAAGTGTAATATATTTTTTGTCATCTCAACTGAAGCTATTACTTGATCAAAGAAGATGAACTCCAAGGAAGTCATCATCCATTTGCAGTTGTTGCAAAATAGCTTTCTCTTATGCAGGTCAACCTGTGTGTCTAATACAGCAGAGAAGTTACAATTCCACAGTATCAATATGGCTGGAAAGAGTTATGGCTGAGGCACTACAGTGGTCTTTAACATATTCAGGTGAACAGATAATGACATTTCCCATGACAAAGTACATTTTCCTACTCTTGCAATCCGCTTCTGCAATTCTCTGTTAAGCTTTCTTCTAATCAACTGCACCAAACCTCTCTGCAGAGGTAACCCCTGTGCATGTACGCTCTTTCCAAAGTTGGGATCTTTCCTTCAAGCAATCAGAAAAAGCAAGCAGAAGGGTCTGGTATGCAGTTCACTTCTTCAAAACAAAAAGCAAAAACAATCCTCAAGCATCATTTCGCCCCTTCATTCCTGTCCCAAACTGCCGCCTTTGGGTTAAAACTTATCATAGCAGCAAGTATAGCACAGTCCCAAAATAAAAGGTTTCTCTGTTTGGTTTTGTAGTTAATTGGAAAGTGTTTTATTCACTGCTGTGAAATATGAGCTAGATTATCATGTTACAGAGGAAATTTTCTAGGCAAGACAAGCTCAGGAACTGCCTCTCAATTTGTTACTCTATTTGCTTTGGAAATGTCATACTGTATTAGACTGGGCTCTACACAATCAGGCAGCATGTGTGCAATAACACGTAGTACTAGACAATAAAACAGCAGCATAAAAAGCAGTGCATGGTAGAATACACATGCTCTGACCAAAAGAACTGTCTGTATCTTCTCTTCCTTGATTGATAAACTTGCACCTGTTAATATCTATCACTGAATAGCTGGAACAAGTTGGTCCCATAGAAAAAAGAATAATATGAGCTGGTTTTGCAGAACAGTTTTTGCAATATTTGCTACTGCTGTCAGTGAAAATGTATTTCAACACCAAATTTTGTAAAGCTGAAACCAGAACTGTAGTGTCTGCTGTGCATACAGGGATAAGGGAAGAGGCAGAAAGACTCTGAAGAGCAAGAGGGTTTATAGCTTTCTCAGGCTGCCTGGAGGATCTGAGACATTCTTACACATTACTAACTAGTTCCTGCATTAAACTTTTTTTTTTTTTTTTGCATATGGCTGGGTTCCCACTAGTCAAATTATTTTGTTTACTGTTTATGTTTATTGCCTGAGCTTATCCTGGCATTGGATGAAAACCATGATCCATGGTGTCTCTTTAATCTTTTTGGTTTGCATCCACTAAATACGCCTGGCTCCATTATACTGACTCCACCTTCCCAAAAAGTGGATGAGTCAAAATTCAATTTGGTTAGGAATTTTGTCTCCTCTTTAGCATTCTGGTCACACTGGCCCATGGGAGTACCACCTGCTGTCACAGCAAGAGCTTTTAATTGAAGTCCTGAATGTGCAATTTCATCCCTGATAAGTGACTGTGAGATTTAGGATCACTACTCTTTGTAATATTCCAATGAGCAATATCCCAAAGCTTTCAGCTCCTGGGATGAGGAGATTGAGCCAGCTTGGCTAACTTGACGTAAGATCGCCTTCAGGAGAGGACATGTGATTCTTTTTTTCATCGCTATGCCTTTTGATGAGTTTGTTTTCAAAACCACATGCTCCTCTTACGGTCAATAGATAGTTATTGCTATAAAGCAATGTGGTTTTTAACATTTTGATACTGCAGTAGTGTGTCTGCGTGTATGCATTGGTAAGAGCATTGGGGAAAGACTGGCAAACCTCAAGGGACAGGAGAGCTTCAGTCAGTAGTGCCGCTGATGGGCGTCATCACATACCTAAGGACATCCAATGACTGATGATTGAAATAGGATTTTTAACATGTGATTTTGTGCAAATACTTACTTATAGTTTAAGAAAAAAATGGAAGGACTCCAGTCTGTGACACCATATAATGTGAGGAAGTTTGTGAAATTCGTTAGCAATCCTGGTCACAAATTTTAAATGCTGATCATGTTCAAATAGTGTCACATACCTTCACATTTTCTGATAATGCGTTATTTGCATGTCTGAGCCATTGATGAAAATGTGTTGTGAACTTGGAAGGCTTTTCTTCTTCAAAAGTGTACAATCAGCATTTATTTCCCAGGAGATCTTAATGAAGATACTCACAGCTCAGAGATAATTTGCATGTCTCTAGCTAAGTGATTTAAACATTAGGAGAGGAGAGACAGGAATACTGGTCCCTGCCCTAAAGTCTGCTTATGCATTGTATGCAATTACTTTTTAATCTAGAAATTGTCTTTGAAAAAGAAATTGAATTGTTACACACTGCAATGTTCTTTAAGACCATGCAAAATGAAGGCAACATTATTTGCTTTCAAAAGAGGAAAAAAGAACAAGAATATTATAAAGTTCTGTAAGTAGCTACCATTAATTTGGAGTATAATTTTGTATAATAGTGCAAGACACTGTAGGGGGAAAAGAATAATTTAATGGCAAATGTAAAGCTGTTTGGCGTCTTTAATGACCCCATAGTTAAGCTTGTGCAAGACTTTGAGTGTCAGTGTCTCTGACTAGCCTCAAATTCATATGCATCCTCAATCTGACCCGAATCATTTTCCTGGAGTTTGATGTAGGAAGAAAGCTAAAACTGCAGACTCCTTAGATTAAGGACTTTGACACTCAGTTCCCAAATTGAAGACCTGTGTCTCAAATTTCTTCATGAAAGTGTGGTAGTTTAATATTAAATGAATAGATCAGACTGCTGATACTCTTTCATCCTGTCTCCTGAGTCAAGAAAATAAAACAATACTTTCCCTCAAATAATCTATTTCCCAGTAAGTACCTTTGAGACTGGTAAAGTGCCATCAGCTCTGCTAAGTGCTTTCTGTAACCATTTTATTTTCTGACTTTGTGCTGCTGTCTGGCTGTTTGAGAGGAATTTGGCAAACCTACAGTGCCATTCATAGTCAGAAATAGTAACTCCTGGCTTTTTCAGTGTGAGATGTGTCAAAAACATGCTCTCCATGAAGAGGGAAGGGGGATTTCACAGGGGAGTTCACATGTGTCTTTCCTAATATATGTATTCATCTGTGTCATATGATGTACATTGCATATATCATCCTTAGAATGCAAAAGAATTTCTTTAGTAACTCAGATGAATCAGTTGATTTGACCAGGAATTAACTGGGCTCATAAGATTTTAAGATAAAAGAAACCTCTGTAGTGGAATGCATACATTATGGAGAGGAAATTAAATCAAGGCAATAAATACAAACAGGGAGGAAAAAGTGGATCATCAGCTGGGAATATTTTGCATACAAGAAGTCTTTAGCAGTTGGCTGGTAAAGCTACATGCTCAAAGTATGTCTCAGGTCCTCAGGCACTCTAGGACATAGTATAAAAGCCAGCACAGTGAGAGCTGCTGCCATCCACTTCTGCTTTATTCTCCGTGGTGAAAAGGGTAAGTCTGAACCCGTGTACTATCTTTCAATGTCATGAATTGTTGCCTTCATTGTATTTTATTTTTACAGTGTCTTGTCTATAGCAGTCTAAGGCTCATGCTCTTTATCAGTGTGTGTGGGAGACCTGCAAGTAGCTCTGCCTCTAAAAGAGGGTAGCTGCTCTCTCTAGGGTGGCAATTGCTGGGCACAGGACTTCAGACTCCTTTTTTCATTTGTGTCACTGGATCATTCAGTTTCAAGATGTTCAAATCTCTGCATGTGAATTGCTCAGCAACGAGAAGTGAATGTGGAGAATCTGTACAGAGATACGGGCTTTCTCAGAGCTTTTTCTGTAGATAGACAAGTAAGTGGGCTAAAATTTTCAAAAGTGTGCTAGGCAATATTGGAAGTATAACCTTCTTGCATCAGGATACCGTGAAAATAACCCTTCTCTGTTCCTAAGCACTTTGGGACCAGAAATATTTGTATCATCTCCTTCTAAAATGCTCTGAATACTTTGGCACTAGATCTCCATTGCAGCACCTCAGTAACCTGAAACTGAAATATCAATAGTAAAGCTCCTGTCTGTTCTATTTGCTTATCAAATGATTTTGGACATTGTCAACTTCCATTTCCCTCCACTTCAAAAGCAGGCAGAAAGCTGCTTTCTCTGTAAGACTGATGTAAGAGGAAATAAGCACAAAGAAAAGGGGATGATTAAATAAGAATTAGGCAGAATATCTCTTCTTTTGCCGTTTAAGAGAGAAGCCCATCTGTAGGGAGGATAACAGCTCCCTTTCACAGGTGAGTGTCACATTATCAGGTTATGCTCCTCACTTCTACCTGCTGATGAATTTTTTTTCTTCCCTCTGCTGTGGGGTGAAGTTTCTCCTAGCCATGTCATAAAGGAGGTCATAAGCCTTGTCCCTCACTTCCCACCTATTGCAGTGCTGCACGCATCCTGGAGGAGTGTTGTGGGAAATGAGCTATCAAAGACTGCTCAGGAGCAGGTAGAGCTACCTCTTGAGCTGTCCTCTGTAGCATAGAGGAGTTTGGGTTTCACTGGAATCTCCCTTCAGCCTAAGACTAACAAATTATACCATTCTCCACATAGTCTCTAGGGAGTTTCTTGCGCTCTCCATCATCTCAGCAGCTTAATTACATGACTATAATTATACCTTCTTTCTTGTATTTACTTCCTTCCCTGTGTTTCAGACTTAGTTCCATCCTGCAGACATGTCCTGCTATGACCTGTGTCCTCCCACCACCTGTGGCCCAACCCCGCTGGCGAACAGCTGCAATGAGCCCTGCATCAGGCAGTGCCAGGACTCGACGTATGTGATCCAGCCCTCTCCCGTGGTGGTGACCCTGCCTGGCCCGATCCTCAGCTCCTTCCCACAAAATACCACAGTGGGATCCTCAGCATCTGCAGCTGTAGGAGATGCTCTCAGTGCTGGGGGGGTCCCTATCTCCTCTGGCAGCTCCTTGGGACTCGGGAGCCTTGGATATTCAGGTCTAGGTGGCCTTTATGGGAGGTCCTACCGTCGTTACAACCGGTGTGGGCCATGATAAAGCCCTGGGGAAAAACCACAAAGGAACAACCAGAAGCTAAAAAGCATGATCCAGATGCAGGACTGAGTTCATGACCATGGCCATATGCTTGCTGACCACCCTCAGCTTTTCCCTGTGCTAATGGGACTGCAGGAGCTTGGCATTTCTGATTTAATGCCTTTCTCTGCTATCAATGAGGTGAAAAATGTAACTTTTATTGTTGCATGTAGGAGTTGGGTGTCCAGCTGTAAAGCATTGCCTTGAAATGGATGATTAGTTTTATCCATATTCAACCTTACTTTCTTATGCTGTACAGTTTTTAAAATTCTGCTTCTTGCTCATTAAATTTATGGCGCATCATAATGTGTGTCTTGCAATGTTCTTCCTCTCTCTTCCTCTTTGGAGTGTTCTCTGGGAGAAATTTGCCTATGCATAAATTGTCAGTCAGATCTTCATTTAAATCATACCATACCCATTAGTAAGGAGGTAATCATAGATAAATGTAAGCAATGAGTAATACCCCTTTTTTGATAAGGTATATTTTCCCTTAGTCACACTTCTTTAAGTGCAATATGAAATAATTGTTGCTGTCTAACAGTCAATGGGGAGAAAAAAGGTGGGAAGGCTAATGCTGTCTTTCAGGCAGTATGTTATCTCATTGCTTGGTATTCTAATTCCTTGGAGCTCATAAAACCAGAAATCTCTGGTATTATTTTCATGCTCACTTTTTAGATTATGAAGAGTATTTTGCCATTAACAAAGAATGGCAGTAAACATCAGGAAGAACGTTTTAAAATCAACAAATTAAAGAAAAAAGTATTTATGATTCTTCTTTTGTTGGCTTGCTAGTTTAGGAATGCTGCAATTATGTGGTAATTTGTTGATAAATTAAGTGGTGATCTGGGGGCCTTTGGGGTGTCACCAGAAATGTTCAGAGCAGTAACAATTACCCTGCCTATTCTGAACCTTGGGGAATATAATGACTGCTAAATTGCTAAGCAAACATTCATTAACACAATGCTGTTAATGCCTTAAGGATCCCAATTAAACCTTCATTCCACTTTTTAAAGAGAGATTGAGGAGGGCAGATTGTTTGATAACTTAACTAGTCACACCGGGGAGTTTTGCTCCTGGAGGAGGCTGAGGAACAAATGAAAACCAGAAAAGCTCTTGTGCAACACCATGGGGTTTTAATGTGAGAAAGAAGCAGAGCAGCCAATTACAGAAAATCAAGGCAGTACAAGGGGAAACGCATGCTGCGGGCATCATGTTCTGGTACCACTACCCCACTCAGGACCCAGGGGACAGCTGAGGTGATGCAGAGATGTCGGGGTTACCGAGGCTCAGCCATGCAGCCAGGACACACAGTGGCACGGGGTAGTGGGCTGCTGGGCACGCACAGCCTCCTCCTGCCCCCGTGCCAGGGCAGCTGATGCATGCTGCTGCTCCCCATGGCTCTTGCTCCATGTCCTCATGCTGCGGTCCTTGCTTCAGGGCACCATGCTGGGGGTTTTAGAAAGCCCCACAGCTCCCGCGGCGGGACCTGCCCCACCTCTGGGTGCCAGGGAGGTAATACCCCGTGCCACAGGAGGAGAAGCCAGAGCTGTAGGACCTCCCACAATTGCTAAGGCTGCTGGACCCTTGTTGGCCCCCATAACCCAGGGAGCCCCCATAGCCCATGTCATCTCCATACCCTAGGGAATGGCCATACCCAAGTGAGCTACTGTAGCCTCCGTAGCCTCCCAAGCCAAAGGAGCTCCCATAGCCCCGGGAGCCCCCATAGCCAGAGGAGCCCCCCAAGCCCACGGAGCTCCCATAGCCCCCCAAACCAAAGGAGCTCCCATAGCCCTGGGAGCCCCAATAGCCAGAGGAGCCCCCCAAGCCCACGGAGCTCCCATAGCCCCCCAAACCAAAGGAGCTCCTGTAGCCCCGGGAGCCCCCATAGCCAGAGGAGCCCCCCAAGCCCAGGGAGCCCCCATAGCCCCCCAAACCAAAGGAGCTCCTGTAGCCCCGGGAGCCCCCATAGCCAGAGGAGCCCCCCAAGCCCACGGAGCTCCCATAGCCCCCCAAACCAAAGGACCTCCCATAGCCCTGGGAGCCCCCATAGCCAGAGGAGCCCCCAGAACTTCCATAGCCCCCCAGACCAGAGGAGCCCCCGTAGCCCCGGGAGCTTTGGGAACTGAAGGAACTCCCCAACCAGGCTGGGCCTGATGATCCCACAATGCTCTCCTGAGGAAAAGAGCTGAGTATGGGGCCCGGGACTGTCACCACAGCTGGCGGGGGGAAGATCACTGCTCTGGAGTCGGGGCATTGCTGCACACACGGCTCATTGTAGCTCTCGGCAATCGGCTGAGGGCAGGTCACCCCACAGGGTCTGCAGGACTCGCTGTAGCGAGACATCCTTCTTGTGATGGCTGCGAGTCTGCAACACACAGCAGTAAGCAGGTTCAAGAGAAATGAACAAATACCAGAGCTGTACTGGGAGGAGGTGAACCAAGATTATTAGGCAATGACTCTGTGTTTGAAATATGAGAAGTTAACAAGGAAACAAAAAAATTTATACATGCTAACAAATAAAACCTATTCTTGTATCAACTCTACCTTTATTCTTTCTTTCATCTCATCATGATCACCTTTGTAAATAATTTGATGTGAAACAGAAATTCAGTACTGCATAAATTAGCAGAGAGATCTGTCTGTAGCAGCTTGTACTGGCAAGGATGCACTCACAAGGTGTAAGAACCAGTGAAAAAGAAGCCAGTAGGAATAGGAGAAATGGCTCATTGACTACATGTATTAATTCAGGCTTTATGAGGCATATGTCAACCCCAAGTATTTCTATAGACTGGAGATCTACTTCCTATCCTAATGCAGTGACTCCTGATGTTGCATCTGGACAAAGACACATTTTCAGAAGGAAAGAAAGGATTTAAGTCTGTAAAACCACGTGCAGGAATCATCTCTGTGACAAAGGCATTGTTAAAATAAATGCTAATAGTAGTAGAAGGAATGAGTGAAATCACACTTACCTTGTTCACTACAGAGACTGAGACAAGAGAAATGGATAGACGGGCTGCAGGTGATACGACCTTTTATAGGCATCTTTAAGCCACCCTTTGTGCCTCTGGTCCTAATTTGTTACAAAACAAACATGATAGTGGCAGCTTTAATTTTGCCACCTCAGCACTGTTCCTCCCAAATGTTAGTGTGGGTGTGATACAAATGCTGATAACAATCAGTTATCTGTGATTGTCATTTTAGGGGATTTGGGGAACTTGCAGCTGAAAGCCAGAACAAGAGTCATGCGTCATGTTAGTCTCATTTTACTGTTCAAACTAGTACTTACATGGTGTGGAGCCCTTTTTGGTGTCACGTGCACAAACCAGGTGAAGGTCATTCAACATGAGGTAGAAGTTCATCTCTGAGAGGACTCAAGTTCTCCTTGCAATTGGCTAGGGATCTATA
The DNA here is from genome assembly GCF_030463565.1 of Pelecanus crispus. Taxonomy (NCBI): domain Eukaryota; kingdom Metazoa; phylum Chordata; class Aves; order Pelecaniformes; family Pelecanidae; genus Pelecanus; species Pelecanus crispus. The sequence continues at coordinate 4,088,814 of NC_134664.1, forward strand.
AATGTCGTTATACAGCAGGGCAAAGACCTGACATGATGCAGGCTCACTCCTGGTGGGATATCACTATTAATCACAGCACAAAAACGGTAAGCCCTGGCAAAGTTTTTAGCTTGTGCTCTAAGTTTTTCATTTTACCTATAATTAACCCAGCCAGGGAGATCCGTGTCTGATTTACTGCACCTGTCAAATGATATAGGGAAATGATACAGTCCCACCATCACTAGAAATATTAACTACAAGCCAAGTGGAGCTAGCATTGGTCCATTGAAACCTCTCCCAACATCCTTCTCTCAAGTCTTCTGTGACAATTCAATGACACGAGGTTAACAGAGGAATGGCTGGGCTAAGTGACACCTCCAAAGAGGCAGAAAAGGCCTTACTGATATAGCCAGAACTCTTGACAGGGTCTCTGTCTAAAGCTAATATGAAACATTCCAAAATTTCATTTGAAATCTCTACTTCTAGAAGTTCAGTTAGCTATACATTTAAAAACAATCCTAAATTTCTTTCCCCCCACCCCTGAAGTACTGACCACTTAGGAAAAAGTGGGAAATTAATAAAATGGTATTTAAAAGGATATATTTTAATGGGATAAATCTGTGGCATCATACAGTTATTTGCAAATCTGTTGTTTTCTAATTTTACAGTATTGCAAAAGATAGGCTATAAATTACCTCTAAATTGTAAGATAGCTGTGCCTTTGAAGTGTCATCAGGATTTGCTGATAATAATGAGAGGCACCTGGAAGATAATGACTTTAAGCTGCTTCACAAATACTCGTTAATACTTAGTGCTTGCAATTCTGTTATTATCATATTAAATGAAGAAGGGCAGGATTTAGAAGCTCCCTTGTTATGAAACAGCATCATTTAAAAATATGCCAGCCAATGTCACTCCTTTTGTTTCCCTAACCAGACTGTGATTTATAACTTCAATGCTTGCAATGATTTGATTTTCATTCATGATATCAAGTTCTTTATTTTACTAAGTATTAATATGTTTGGGGAGATTAAGACATGCCCATGCTACAGACTATAGATAGTAGCTTCATATCCTTTTACAAGCCAGTATTTTGCTAATATGCCTGAAATGTCTATTGCCTTAAATTTGGGGGGGTGGGGGGAAAAGAGCCATTAAAAGTTATCTGAATTTTCAGGCTTTACTGACTATCTGTCCATGTTCTGAAAAACAAAGGGTCTCAAACTGATGTCTTAGACTCTCCAGATGGCTTGCTGTCACCTCTAAATGACCCCCTCTCATGCCTGAAGCTGTACCTAATGACACAGAGCACTTCATTCACACATCTCTGAATTGATGCTCTTGCACAAGATTTGCGTGCTGATAGTTGCGTGTTTGTGCATAATAATGGTACGACACATCAAATATGAATTTTTAGTGGGTGTTTGTAAAGCCTCTTATCATTCCTAGGAGGATCTGGAACATCTCTGAAGTGTCACTGCCTCAATGACATTTTAAAGACAACAGTAAAAATAACAATGGAATCCACCTTATAATTCATGAGTAATTAATGGTATTTGATCTCCAAATACAGATGTTAAAAAGCCCATGTTTCTAAACCAGATGTAGATTTCTGAAATTGTCCCTCTTTCTATTACCTCTGTCCTTCTTTTTCTCCAGTTTGCACATATTTTCATAGCATTCTCTTAAATGGCACTATTCTTAAAAGGCAGATAACTTTAATTGATCCTTACTCATCTACCCTAAAAATCAAACTTATTATCTCAAAACTTAATGTGGAATTAAATAGCAGATGCCCCAATGCTCGTGCTGGGTATTAGATGTCTGAAAGATCTCATCATTCACCAGACCAATGCCCACAAGTTGCTATTGACATTGTATCACACCTGGTTTTGAAGGTGGGGAGTGGCAGTGCAAAGCAAGCAAAATTAAATCCCTCAATGTGGAGGTTGTTTTCTTACTATGTAGGACCTGAGGCACAAAGGGTGTTTCATATCTGTAAGCAGTTTGAGAAATGTATAAAAGCCGTTTCCACTCCGAGCATCTCTATCCACATCTCCTGGCTTGTTCTCCTTGGTGAACAGGGTAAGTCTGATTTGGCTCAACCTCTATCCTTCTCCGGCTTTTTTTTCTGTTGATGCTAAATTTTACATGGTGTTATGGATTGGCAGGTTAGAAAACTGTGTGTGTCAGAAGGTGTTATCCTTAGAACAGAATGGGAAGTTTTGCTATGCCATTTTGAATAATCATTTCCCAGGCATTTTACTTGCAATTCAGGTTCTACATACATTATAAAATCTAAAAATATCAGAGTGATCATGGTATCTACCACCTTCTGCCCCATAAGGGCAAATATTCCTATTTGGAATTTGAGTGCTTCTAGGGAAGTACTATGAAACTATAGAAATAGCACTGGCTATATCTGACACTTCCTGTCTTAACTTGCTGTAAATACATCACCAAACTTTAGCCTGTTTCATCTGGTCTTAATAAATTAGACTCATCATGCTACAAGAAAAAGCAGTGATCTCAAGTGTGGGATTCACCATACATGACACTAGCTGTCTGCATCTCTGCATGAAATCTAGGGGATCTTGACAGTAAACAGACTCTAGAATGTGATTTATGTGACCAGATGTAGGTATACTTTGCAAGGTAATGAACTCTAGCCTGTCACAATTTCCACTGTAGGCAAGCACAGGCATCTAAAGTTAGGTGAAAATTGCTGCACCTGAAACCTGCTTACTGCTGTGTGTTGCAGACTCGCAGCCATCACAAGAAGGATGTCTCGCTACAGCGAGTCCTGCAGACCCTGTGGGGTGACCTGCCCTCAGCCGATTGCCGAGAGCTACAATGAGCCGTGTGTGCAGCAATGCCCCGACTCCAGAGCAGTGATCTTCCCCCCGCCAGCTGTGGTGACAGTCCCGGGCCCCATACTCAGCTCTTTTCCTCAGGAGAGCATTGTGGGATCATCAGGCCCAGCCTGGTTGGGGAGTTCCTTCAGTTCCCAAAGCTCCCGGGGCTACGGGGGCTCCTCTGGTCTGGGGGGCTATGGAAGTTCTGGGGGCTCCTCTGGCTATGGGGGCTCCCAGGGCTATGGGAGGTCCTTTGGTTTGGGGGGCTATGGGAGCTCCGTGGGCTTGGGGGGCTCCTCTGGCTATGGGGGCTCCCGGGGCTACAGGAGCTCCTTTGGTTTGGGGGGCTATGGGGGCTCCCTGGGCTTGGGGGGCTCCTCTGGCTATGGGGGCTCCCGGGGCTACAGGAGCTCCTTTGGTTTGGGGGGCTATGGGAGCTCCGTGGGCTTGGGGGGCTCCTCTGGCTATTGGGGCTCCCAGGGCTATGGGAGCTCCTTTGGTTTGGGGGGCTATGGGAGCTCCGTGGGCTTGGGGGGCTCCTCTGGCTATGGGGGCTCCCGGGGCTATGGGAGCTCCTTTGGCTTGGGAGGCTACGGAGGCTACAGTAGCTCACTTGGGTATGGCCATTCCCTAGGGTATGGAGATGACATGGGCTATGGGGGCTCCCTGGGTTATGGGGGCCAACAAGGGTCCAGCAGCCTTAGCAATTGTGGGAGGTCCTACAGCTCTGGCTTCTCCTCCTGTGGCACGGGGTATTACCTCCCTGGCACCCAGAGGTGGGGCAGGTCCCGCCGCGGGAGCTGTGGGGCTTTCTAAAACCCCCAGCATGGTGCCCTGAAGCAAGGACCGCAGCATGAGGACATGGAGCAAGAGCCATGGGGAGCAGCAGCATGCATCAGCTGCCCTGGCACGGGGGCAGGAGGAGGCTGTGCGTGCCCAGCAGCCCACTACCCCGTGCCACTGTGTGTCCTGGCTGCATGGCTGAGCCTCGGTAACCCCGACATCTCTGCATCACCTCAGCTGTCCCCTGGGTCCTGAGTGGGGTAGTGGTACCAGAACATGATGCCCGCAGCATGCGTTTCCCCTTGTACTGCCTTGATTTTCTGTAATTGGCTGCTCTGCTTCTTTCTCACATTAAAACCCCATGGTGTTGCACAAGAGCTTTTCTGGTTTTCATTTGTTCCTCAGCCTTCTCTTGGAGCAATATTCACTCTTGTGCAGAGAATAAATGCCTACAGCCCCTCAGCAGTCCAAGTGTCATGACAAAAAATGAACCTTGTTTCAGCCCTTCACACAGTTCTTAAGCGTGTCTGTTTACTTTTTTCTTTGCAGGACTTTATTCATATAAGTACTCTGCAGAAGATTTCTGTCAGTGCAAAGTGATCTAAAAATGGCTTGAAGATAGTTTTCTGTGTCCTTGTTGTTATGTTGAAAAATGTTGCATGCCCAGATTATGGTCTCAGTTTAATTGTAGAAATAAATTAAAAAGTCAAAATTCCTTATTATGGGAAAATGAAAATTTTCCAGTGATGATGAGGAGTTACTTTCCTGAGCAGGAAATACTTTGTGGTATTGAAATTAATTCCTAGTTCTCACTGACATGTTTTGTACATTTTTCCTTTGAAGGGGTCGTTTCCTGAGCCATCGTTCATAGACATCATGATGGGATGTATATGTTGAATTGATCTTTGAGCTCAGATGAGTTCACAGACTCTGCTTTGCTTGGCAGAAGAGGTCAAATAAATGATGAAGAAATGTGGGGTTTTTTTCTTAGGTCTAAATGTTCTTGTTACCATAAAACAACAGTAGCCAAGGGAACAAGGGGAAAGACCCATGAACGGCAGGAGTGGGATTTCTGCAGGGTTTATGAACTTTTGTCTGCTGGTGATGGGAATGCAAACCTGATACCAAAAGCTGAACCTCACAGTCTGTAAGATTGTTAACAAAGCCACAATTAAAAGCAAGGCGGGGTGGGGGGAGCAGCAATCTGATTGCATTATACAGCAGTACATTAATAAGAATGAAAGTCAGAGGAAAACACCACAAAGCTCTCCTTTATTGACACAGTTTAAAATCCTCACATTTCTTAAATTAGTCCATGATGAATATCCTCAACGAGCATAAAATGAGAATCAATATAGGAAGAATGGAGATCACTAATTCAAAGAAAAAGATTAAACAGGGATGATCCTGCTACCTTTAGCATGGCCCACAGCTGCTGTGGAAGAACTGGCTGTGTTGGCATGAGGAGTATGGGCTGCAGTACCTGTTGCTGAGTATGGAGAAGGCTGAAATCCCACAGCAAAGAGGGGCCCTGAAGTTGTACAGGTCACTGTAGGGGCAAGGTATCACACAGAAGCGAAAGAACAGTGGGACCTGGCGGAGCTGGTGCCGCTCCCGGGCTGAGGAGGCCAGGCGAAGGAGCACTGCCAGCGCCTGTCCTCCTCTCTGCCCTTTCCCCAGCTCTGCTGTAAGCCCCACCTTTTTCAAAGGCTCTCCCTGCCCTGCCCGCTGCCTGCATCCTCCCCGCTCCCAACACCGCCCAGCCTCGCCTCGCCTCGCCTCGCCTCGCCTCGCCTGGGCATCTCAGGACCACCCTTTGCCCTCCCACAGCTGCCCGGCACACGCCCCCAGGGTCTCCCCAGCTTGGCACAAGGAGGGAGGGAGGGAGGGAGGCACCAGGTGCATGCAGGAACTCTTTATTGCGCCCAGAGGGGAAAGAGAGACTGTCAGAGAGACGGTGAGCAAGACCCAGAGAGGCTGCTTGCCACATCTTGCGGGAGGCAGGGGGATCTTCTCCAGAGCGCGGCTTCTCGCTCGGGATGCGCCCTTGGTGCGGCGTTAGAGAGGCCGAGGATGTGGCCCTGCAGCCCCGGCAGGGCCTTCCAGGTCCACCTCCTGCCCTGTGCAAGAGCTGGGAAGAGAGGGGAGGAGCGCAGAGGGCAGGAGCAGAGGGCAGGCAAGGGCCGAGGGTGTGCGGCACTGCCAGCTGCCCAGGCGTTGGCTGGGGCTGGGGATGCTGAGCACTCCTCGGTGCCTGGTGCCCGCCAGCTCAGCCCTGCGTGGGCGGTGGTGCTGGCGCTTGGGCCGGGGGCAGCGCCTGGGGCTGGGCTGGCTCTAGCAGGGCCCACAGGTGTCCCACAGCTTCCTGCTGTAGCGGGGCACGGCGCAGGGGCTGCAGGCGGGAGAGGCGTAGGGTCTGCCAAAGGTGCAGAGGCCCCCCGAGCCCAGCGTGGCCCCGGCGCCGTAGAGGCCCCCCAGCCCCAGGGAGCCCCCAAAGGCGGGTGCTCCGGAGGAGCCCACCACGGCTTGCTGGGGGAAGGAGCTGAGGATGGGGCCGGGGAAGGTGACGACGACGGGGGGCGGCTGGATGAAGGCCGTCGAGTCGGGGCACTGGCGGGCGCACAGCTCGTTGCAGCTCTCAGCGATGGGCTGGGGGACGGCGACGCTGCTGGGTTTCGGTGGGCACAGGTCATAGCAAGACATCTTGCAGGGGTGGAGTTTGGTTTGCAACAGCTAGAGATGGAAAAGACTAAAAAGGCAGATGGTTTATGAGTTATATTTCAAAATGCTAATATTAGAGAATTTACTATATTATGCTGTCTTGTGCTATAGTGCATGTTTTATGTGCAGCCTTGATCAACTTGATTAACACTAGCTGAGCACAGGGATCCAAAGTTTCTGACTGTATAAGACCACCCCAAGAATGACCAGACTCCATAGATTGATCTTCCTTGTGGACTTGCACAGATGTGTCTGACACTTCCTGCAAACACACACCCTGAAAAACAATGTAGGAACCTTGGTGTCTTCTACCACAGAGTTCCCCAAAGCGAGGAAGGAGCCCCAAGTTAGATGTTAGAATCTTCCACGTCTAGTCTGATATAGGTTCCGATTAAGTAAATAGAAAGAAATAAAAAAAAAATCATACTCACTCAGCTCAGCAAGGCGAATAAGCCAAAAGAAGTGTCTGGATGAACTCAGGCTGGTGCTTATATAGAGTTTCTCAGCATTCCTGTGTGGTTTGGATCTTGCTTGATGCTGGGGGTTGTGTTTGGCTGCCTAACAGAAATTGTTTAACAGCCTTGAGTGACGAAAGTTTTGTGTTTATCGTGGATATGATTTTATTCTAATTCTCACACCATGTGATGTCGATGTTACACCATCATGATTTCTTTAATCTTGGGTCTTAATTGGCTAGTGTAATTCCTGGTATCATTTTAGTGACCTCACTGGAATTACCACGTGCATTAAGCTGACTCCACATATTACTTGTCCTTTTACAAAGTTGTCACAACCTTGTTTGCTCACAGATTTTGTAAGACTGATCTTTGTCTGACATGTGCATTTTTCCTTAACAGTCCTTTAAATTTATCTGTTAAATTAATTGGAGACAGAGTGCATCTTATCCTGGGACTACCCCGGACTTTGTCTTTTCCATCCCCAACTTAAATAGACCTCATTGACCTAAGATGGATTTCAGGTGGTCATGAATATCAGCTGAGATCATACACTACACATGATAATTCCCCAACAGGTTTCCATTGAGAGGAATAGTCTTTTGAGTGGCAACTCAATCCTATGTAAAAATTATTTTTTTTCAATAAAGCAGGTTAAGTGGGAGCTGAAATTCAGGGGCCCGTGGTTCTGCTGACAGTGATTTGAGCTAGGAAGTCAAAGAAATCACCATCCAGAAATGTATGAAGTCCCACGTCTGCCCATGATCCATCAAAAGAGGCACAATTTTGAGGAAAACCCAAAGCAGCAGGCTTTTTTTTGTTGTTGTTTGTTTTTTTGGGTTGTTTTTTTTTTTTCTTGTTAGATGTTGTGGGCATTAACTCTTAACAAGTATGTTCTAGGGCTTCTTGAGAAAAAAAACCACTTTGTAATGATTTCACAAACATTCATTAGTTGGTGTTCAATGCAGCTAATGTTTGGAGTTGTGTTAATGTATGAAAATGTAGGAGTGATTTAGACGCTTCAGTGTTACACAATCACATTTGCTTTAATGTACAGGAAACAAGGTGGTGCACACCATTGCTTTAATTAGATCATGATTTGTGCCATTGGAAGTCATGGGTCAATATTAATGTAGCTCTTCTTCTCTTTCATTAAAAAAAATCCTTTCAACATTCTTGATCAAATCCTCTGTTATCACATTTGCTGTATATCAGGTGAAAATATGTCATTATTTCACACTATACTTTCCAGAAAATATTCTACATACGTTTGCGGTTATTTACCCTTTTTCTGTGCTTTTTCAGAGGACAGTCAGTATCTTTTATTCCAGCTTTTAGGTTTTTACCCATGTCCAAGGCATTTTACAGACCCTTCTCATTGTCACCCCTGAGAAGACCCCCAGAGCTGAAATATCTGATCTGAATTCCTGCAATGCCTAAGCTAAATATTTCTTGTTGTTTTTATGTCAGCTTCACCCCAATATTTTCCTTTTTTCTTCAGGTGATAAAGGAATTGTGTTTAGATTTCTGAGTTTGGGTTGGGTTTTTTTTTCTGACATGCATTGTTGCAGTTTGGGAGGAGTTGTGGCTGGGGAGGTAAGTGGAGACAACAGTTGGCTAAAGCGACTCTTTCTCCAACAAAAACTGCCCTGCATTTATTGCAGGGGAAGACAAAGAGCTCTCTCCAGGCATAGAAAGTGAATTACTGCAACCCACATCTCAGCTTGGGGGTGACTTCCTTGCTCAGATTTACATTTTACCGCGAAGTCTGCAAGTCAGAGCAAGTTGTGCCTCATTACTCTGTCTCAGGGCAACAAACCTTCTCCACATCAAAGTCCTCTATTTCCTCTCTCCACTTGGTAGCATTACTTTTTATTTAATAACATTGCGATTTAAATGCTCTCGAATTACAAAATGTCTTTTGGGGCTTTCCGTGGGAAAAAAGTGCTTATAGCAGATATTCTCAAGCAACTCAGGAACAAAGGCTATCAAAGCACTTTAGAAACACTGACTAATGATTTATGCACTCTGTTTTGCTGTTCTAATCTGACTTGCATGTCCCAGTGATGAGTAATGACATCAGTCTAAACAGGGAGCCACTGTCAGCCATATCGCTCCCCTAATCAGACTGCGGTTCATAGCCGCTGGGGCTGGCCAGCTCTGTCCCTGCCCTGCTTTCCCTGCTGTGTCATCCAGGGTAGTCTGCTCCTTCCACGGAGTGTCTACAGCTGTCTTCGGCAGGAGCCTGGAGGACTGCGATAAAAACTTCCTGCTCTTTCCAGTGTGTCTCTAGAACTTTAAGCAACCAGAAAGGGTGAAGTTGAAAAGCTGGATGTTAAAGACAGGAGATTAAGAGAGTTGAAAGGTGATAGTTTCAAAATTAATCATAATTTCTGCATTTTAAATGAGAGACAGGAGTATCTCACTGGTCTGGAGATATATCAGTGTCTTAAAGTATGTCTTAAAACTTAGGAAGTGTGACAAAACTTATCATAGGAGAGAATTTAGAATATGTTTTCATGGAAGATAAAAAAAGTGAAGGTTATACACCATAATAGTAATGGTATCAACCAGAGAAAATTCATTCTGTATTTTAAAATATATTGATAATCATATGCTAATGAATATCAACTAAGCACTAGAGACAAGAAAAAAAACTTGTGGGAGAAAGTGCAGGAGAAAATTTTTGAAGTTAAAGAAAAAACTCACAAGAAACTAAACAGGTACAGGATGGAAACAACTGTTTTTAATCTTTACCTCTATTGCTGTCTCCACTAAATGTATACTAAATTGGCCATGAGTGAAAAGTACAACTTAAATTAAACAATAGTAGAAAATATATAACAAGAGACAATGTACCACATCATTGGAAGGAAACAGAGAATATGGGCTATGCCAGCGGAACAGAACATTGTCTCTATTACGAAGAGGTATGAAGTCAGGTGAATCCCAACAATGTTTAGAATAAAATATGATTAAAAAACCAGTAGAAATTTGATGCATAAAAGATTTATTGGGAAAAACAATTTGAAGAAATCAGAGAGAACATACAAAACAAAACCGATGAAGAGAAGACAAATGACAACAAACCAAAAAAAGGATGAAAAATGAAGCTAAAAATTTCTACACTTACAGTTGTCAAGATTAAACGTCACCAACAGGTAAAAAACCACAGTATTTTACATGAGGTTCATGAGATTAAGAATAAAGATAATTACAGACTGAAAGAAACCTGAAAATGTAAGAGAAAAATTACAGAATAGAACATTAGGGAAAAAAACTATGAAACTAGAGTGAAAGTAAATAATTAAGAACAGAAAAATAAAAGCTTAACAGAAAATCCTACGGGATGTAATATTTGGGATGAATAGTTTCTTCTAAGTTTCTACATTCCTGACAGATACGAAGGATCCGGAGCTGGCTCTAGCAGGGCCCACAGGTGTCCCACAGCTTCCTGCTGTAGCGGGGCACGGCGCAGGGGCTGCAGGCGGGAGAGGCGTAGGGTCTGCCAAAGGTGCAGAGGCCCCCCGAGCCCAGCGTGGCCCCGGCGCCGTAGAGGCCCCCCAGCCCCAGGGAGCCCCCAAAGGCGGGTGCTCCGGAGGAGCCCACCACGGCTTGCTGGGGGAAGGAGCTGAGGATGGGGCCGGGGAAGGTGACGACGACGGGGGGCGGCTGGATGAAGGCCGTCGAGTCGGGGCACTGGCGGGCGCACAGCTCGTTGCAGCTCTCAGCGATGGGCTGGGGGACGGCGACGCTGCTGGGTTTCGGTGGGCACAGGTCGTAGCAAGACATCTTGGTGCGAGAGAGCTGAGCCTGAAAGACACGGCCCCGAGGAGAGGCGTCATGAGCGAGGAGGAGATGCCCCCGGCCGAGCAGTGCCCTGTTCTCAGGGCTGCCCTGGAGATGGAGGGGCCAGAGCCACCGCCTTGCCCGCGCTGCCCGCCCCACGTTGCCCTTTGCCCAGCCAGCCCGCGTCAGCGCCCTGCTCTCCGCACACGGAGGGCACGCAGGCCCTCCCGGAGAGCCTGTGCCGTGCCGGGCCCGGCTCCGCGGGTCCCAGCCACGGGGCTCCTTCCTGCTCCCGCCGCAGCTCAGCCCGCCCTGGCCATGCGCGGCTGCCGCCGCCAGCACGCCCGCTGCCCTCAGAGCTCTCCTGGCCGCGCCGGCCCCCGCCCCAGCAGGCAGAGACCCACAGGCACCCACCTACCCTTTTGCTGAGCAGAGCGAGGCAGGAGCGGTGGATGCCAGCGCTGGCCCAGGGCAGCGCTTTTATGCCGGGCCGGCGAGTGCGGGGAGGAGCTGGCCGCAGCGGGGGCACGTGGCCCGTGGCGGCCGAGCCCCTGCCTCCTCCCTGCGTGGCACGGGGCTGTTTTGCTGACGCCGCTTCCTCAGCAGCCCCAACCCGCTCTATCAGCCCCGGCAATTACCCCGCTCGGGCGCTTGCCAGCTGCCACCTAATGGGCCAAATTAGCCCCGCTCTCTTTTCATTATCTCGGTGCGTAAGAGGGCACGCAGCGTGACAAGGGCTGACTGCAAGCGCCCTGCGTGCCACAGCTCTTGCCCAAGGGCTTGGTCTCGGGGCAGCCTCGTGCCGCCTTTGCAGAGCCACACGGAAGACCAGGGGGCCTGGCGCTGGCCTTGCAAAGGCCTCCCGCACGCCAGCGACCACGGGACGTACGCCGAGCGGCTATTATCTACAGAGGCACGAGGTTACAAAATGCCAAATCAAAGGCACTCCTCTCGGGCACTGCCTGCTCAGCACGATGCATCACTCGCCAGCCCAGCGGAGCCAGCCTCCATCTGCTGCAAGCGCTGGCCATCGACCTCTGCAAGTGTGGGGGAGAAAAACCACGCGTGCTCTTCGCCCAGGCGCATGGTGCAAGCAGCACGGCTCCCCAGCTGGGCGCACGCGGCACGGGCCGCTGCCAGCCCTGCCCCGGCCCCGCCAGGCCCTCGCAGGCGTCGCTGCAGCCCCGTTGCTGGGGGAGATGCCTGCTCTCCTTTAGCCCACGAAGCAGAAAGGGGAGGAAAGCCTGGGAAGCGGCATGTGCTGGTGTGGCGAGGGGATGCTGACTCAGGGAGGGGCAGGAGCCGGACAGCCCTGTTGTCATCGGCGGCGGCGGCGGCGGCGGCGGCGGCAGCAGCAGCAGGGAGTGCCGCCTCTGCAGATTGGCCCAGGTGGTGCTGAGCAATGGCGGGGCAGGTATAAAAGCTCTGCCTCTGCCAGGCTCTCCCATCCACTGCTCCGGCCGCCTTCTCCTCTGGGAACAGGGTAAGTCTGCGAGCGCTTCTCCTCCTGGCCCCCTGCTCCGGCCCCGGCCCCTGCGCCTCGGGCGCACCCCTCTGCTGCTCTCTTGCAACGCCTGCCCTCTTGCAGAGCCCCATCCGATCCCCCGCCAAGATGTCTTGCTACGACCTGTGCCCACCGAAACCCAGCAGCGTCGCCGTCCCCCAGCCCATCGCTGAGAGCTGCAACGAGCTGTGCGCCCGCCAGTGCCCCGACTCGACGGCCTTCATCCAGCCGCCCCCCGTCGTCGTCACCTTCCCCGGCCCCATCCTCAGCTCCTTCCCCCAGCAAGCCGTGGTGGGCTCCTCCGGAGCACCCGCCTTTGGGGGCTCCCTGGGGCTGGGGGGCCTCTACGGCGCCGGGGCCACGCTGGGCTCGGGGGGCCTCTGCACCTTTGGCAGACCCTACGCCTCTCCCGCCTGCAGCCCCTGCGCCGTGCCCCGCTACAGCAGGAAGCTGTGGGACACCTGTGGGCCCTGCTAGAGCCAGCCCAGCCCCAGGCGCTGCCCCCGGCCCAAGCGCCAGCACCACCGCCCACGCAGGGCTGAGCTGGCGGGCACCAGGCACCGAGGAGTGCTCAGCATCCCCAGCCCCAGCCAACGCCTGGGCAGCTGGCAGTGCCGCACACCCTCGGCCCTTGCCTGCCCTCTGCTCCTGCCCTCTGCGCTCCTCCCCTCTCTTCCCAGCTCTTGCACAGGGCAGGAGGTGGACCTGGAAGGCCCTGCCGGGGCTGCAGGGCCACATCCTCGGCCTCTCTAACGCCGCACCAAGGGCGCATCCCGAGCGAGAAGCCGCGCTCTGGAGAAGATCCCCCTGCCTCCCGCAAGATGTGGCAAGCAGCCTCTCTGGGTCTTGCTCACCGTCTCTCTGACAGTCTCTCTTTCCCCTCTGGGCGCAATAAAGAGTTCCTGCATGCACCTGGTGCCTCCCTCCCTCCCTCCCTCCTTGTGCCAAGCTGGGGAGACCCTGGGGGCGTGTGCCGGGCAGCTGTGGGAGGGCAAAGGGTGGTCCTGAGATGCCCAGGCGAGGCGAGGCGAGGCGAGGCGAGGCGAGGCTGGGCGGTGTTGGGAGCGGGGAGGATGCAGGCAGCGGGCAGGGCAGGGAGAGCCTTTGAAAAAGGTGGGGCTTACAGCAGAGCTGGGGAAAGGGCAGAGAGGAGGACAGGCGCTGGCAGTGCTCCTTCGCCTGGCCTCCTCAGCCCGGGAGCGGCACCAGCTCCGCCAGGTCCCTCAGCTCCACAGAAGCACGGCAGCGTCCGCGGGCACCTGCACAGAGGAGGCTGGGCAGGAGCCAGCGTTAAACCCCGTGCCTGGGAAATGGCCGGCGATGGCTGGAGAGCAGCTCGTCAGGAAAGGCCCTTGGGGTGCTGGGGGGCACCAAGGTGCGCGTGAGCGGGCAACGTGCAAAGGGGGCAAAGGTGGCCAGCGGTGTCCTGGGGCTGCGTGCGGAGGAGCGTGGCCGGCAGGCGGAGGGAGGGGATCCTTGCCCTGCGCTCAGCATTGGCGAGGCATAGCGCAAAGGCGTCTTCCCTACCGTGTGACGTCGTGCTCAGCAATAGGAAGCTGGGGGAAGAAGAAGGAAGGGGGGGACGTTGGGAGCGATGGCGCTGGTCTTCCCAAGTAAGCGTTAGGCGTGATGGGGCCCTGCCTTCCTGGAGATGGCTGAACAGCCGCCTGCCGATGGGAAGCAGCGGGCGAATTCCTTCCTTTGCTTTGCTTGCGTGCGCAGCTTTTGCCTGACCTCTTAAAGCGTCTTTATCTCAAGCCACGCGTTTTCTCACTTCCCCCACCGGGGTGGAGCGAGCGAGCGAGCGAGCGAGCGAGCGAGCCGCTCTGTGGCGTTCAGTTGCCATGTGGGGCTAAAGCACAAAAATGATGAAGGGGCAGAGAGCGTGTCTCCTCTGGGGAGAGCCTGAGAGAGATGGCACTGTCCCTGCTGGCATCGAGGAGGCTCAGGGGAGTCTCCTCGACGTGCACACATGCCTGAAGGGAAGGCGTCAAGCCGATGGAGCCGGGCTCTTTTCAGAGTTGCCCAGTGCCAGGAGAAGAGGCAATGGGCAGCAGCTTGAAGCCCCGCAAGCTCCACCTCGCCTTCCCAAAAGGCTTTTTTGACCGTGAGGGTGACTGAGCACTGGCCCAGGTTGGCGCGGGAGGTTGTGGCGTCTCCGTCCTTGGAGAGGTGCAAAAGGCGCGTGGAGATGGTGCCGGGCAGCCGGCCCTGGGTGACCTCGCCTGAGGCGGCAGCAGGAGCAGATGCCCTCCAAAGGCTCCTGCCGCCAATAACCAGGCTGTAACTGGTGTGCGGTTGTGTCTGCGGCAGAGAAGCGAGGAGCAGCGTGTGTGTTGGCCTGCGCTGGGGGTGAGAAGGGGAAGGGGAAAGGGCAGGCGAGGGAGAAGAGGGAGGGGGAGGAGGAAGGGGCTAAGAAGAGGGAAGAGAAGGGCAAGGGGCTGGGGGAGAATCATCAGGAGGGCAAGAGAAAGAAGAGGAGGGAAGAGAAGGAGGGGAAGGGAAACGGCTAGGGGAGAGAAAGGGGCAGCGTCCCCTGTGCTTTCTCCCCCAGGGCCTGCAGGCGAGGCAAGGAGACAGAGAGGGGCTGGAGGCGCGGCAGGCATGGCCCCTGGGTGGCTCGGAGCCCCCGTGGCGGCCGCGCTCCCGAGCAAGGAGCCTGGAGGTCTGCCGCCGCCCCAGGGCTGCGTGTCCTGCAGGCAGGGGAGCCGGCTGCGTTCAGGCAGGCCCCTTGGAGCTGGGCGGCGGGACCGTGCGTGGGCAGAGCTGCCAGGGCTGTGGGGTGTCGCCAGAGGCAGCTCAGCCTGGCTCTGCGGGGGCTGAGAGACTTCCCTGGCCCGGCTGGCGTCGGGCACGCGCCGGGCGAGGGAACCCTGCAGCCCCGGCTGCTGGGCTTTGAAAGGAAAGGCAGAGAGGGAGGCCTTGGGTGCAGGCTTGTTTTATTGCGGCGCGGGAAAGGCACATGAGGCAGAGGCAGGCGCGGGTTGTCCCTGTGGGCGTCAGGAGAGGTGTTCCTTCAGGCTTCTCCCAGGCGGTGGTGGTTGCAGAGAGAAGCAAGCGCCCCGTGGGCTGACGGTGGAGTTGCGCATGTGGGCACGGGCGGGAGCGAGGAGGAGAGGCGGCCCGGAGAGAGGGAAGGGAGGGCAGAAAGGAGAGGAGGCGTGAGGCAGAGGTGGCCCAGGGACTGTGGGGGCTCCGGGGCTGGCTCTAGCAGGGCCCACAGGTGTCCCACAGCTTCCTGCTGTAGCGGGGCACGGCGCAGGGGCTGCAGGCGGGAGAGGCGTAGGGTCTGCCAAAGGTGCAGAGGCCCCACGAGCCCAGCGTGGCCCCGGCGCCGTAGAGGCCCCCCAGCCCCAGGGAGCCCCCAAAGGCGGGTGCTCCGGAGGAGCCCACCACGGCTTGCTGGGGGAAGGAGCTGAGGATGGGGCCGGGGAAGGTGACGACGACGGGGGGCGGCTGGATGAAGGCCGTCGAGTCGGGGCACTGGCGGGCGCACAGCTCGTTGCAGCTCTCAGCGATGGGCTGGGGGACGGCGACGCTGCTGGGTTTCGGTGGGCACAGGTCGTAGCAAGACATCTTGGCGGGGGATCGGATGGGGCTCTGCAAGGGGGCAGGCGTTGCAAGAGAGCAGCAGAGGGGTGCGCCCGAGGCGCAGGGGCCGGGGCCGGAGCAGGGGGCCAGGAGGAGAAGCGCTCGCAGACTTACCCTGTTCCCAGAGGAGAAGGCGGCCGGAGCAGTGGATGGGAGAGCCTGGCAGCGGCAGAGCTTTTATACCTGCCCCGCCATTGCTCAGCACCACCTGGGCCAATCTGCAGAGGCGGCACTCCCTGCTACTGCTGCCGCCGCCGCCGCCGCCGCCGCCGCCGATGACAACAGGGCTGTCCGGCTCCTGCCCCTCCCTGAGTCAGCATCCCCTCGCCACACCAGCACATGCCGCTTCCCAGGCTTTCCTCCCCTTTCTGCTTCGTGGGCTAAAGGAGAGCAGGCATCTCCCCCAGCAACGGGGCTGCAGCGACGCCTGCGAGGGCCTGGCGGGGCCGGGGCAGGGCTGGCAGCGGCCCGTGCCGCGTGCGCCCAGCTGGGGAGCCGTGCTGCTTGCACCATGCGCCTGGGCGAAGAGCACGCGTGGTTTTTCTCCCCCACACTTGCAGAGGTCGATGGCCAGCGCTTGCAGCAGATGGAGGCTGGCTCCGCTGGGCTGGCGAGTGATGCATCGTGCTGAGCAGGCAGTGCCCGAGAGGAGTGCCTTTGATTTGGCATTTTGTAACCTCGTGCCTCTGTAGATAATAGCCGCTCGGCGTACGTCCCGTGGTCGCTGGCGTGCGGGAGGCCTTTGCAAGGCCAGCGCCAGGCCCCCTGGTCTTCCGTGTGGCTCTGCAAAGGCGGCGCGAGGCTGCCCCGAGACCAAGCCCTTGGGCAAGAGCTGTGGCACGCAGGGCGCTTGCAGTCAGCCCTTGTCACGCTGCGTGCCCTCTTACGCACCGAGATAATGAAAAGAGAGCGGGGCTAATTTGGCCCATTAGGTGGCAGCTGGCAAGCGCCCGAGCGGGGTAATTGCCGGGGCTGATAGAGCGGGTTGGGGCTGCTGAGGAAGCGGCGTCAGCAAAACAGCCCCGTGCCACGCAGGGAGGAGGCAGGGGCTCGGCCGCCACGGGCCACGTGCCCCCGCTGCGGCCAGCTCCTCCCCGCACTCGCCGGCCCGGCATAAAAGCGCTGCCCTGGGCCAGCGCTGGCATCCACCGCTCCTGCCTCGCTCTGCTCAGCAAAAGGGTAGGTGGGTGCCTGTGGGTCTCTGCCTGCTGGGGCGGGGGCCGGCGCGGCCAGGAGAGCTCTGAGGGCAGCGGGCGTGCTGGCGGCGGCAGCCGCGCATGGCCAGGGCGGGCTGAGCTGCGGCGGGAGCAGGAAGGAGCCCCGTGGCTGGGACCCGCGGAGCCGGGCCCGGCACGGCACAGGCTCTCCGGGAGGGCCTGCGTGCCCTCCGTGTGCGGAGAGCAGGGCGCTGACGCGGGCTGGCTGGGCAAAGGGCAACGAGGGGCGGGCAGCGCGGGCAAGGCGGTGGCTCTGGCCCCTCCATCTCCAGGGCAGCCCTGAGAACAGGGCACTGCTCGGCCGGGGGCATCTCCTCCTCGCTCATGACGCCTCTCCTCGGGGCCGTGTCTTTCAGGCTCAGCTCTCTCGCACCAAGATGTCTTGCTACGACCTGTGCCCACCGAAACCCAGCAGCGTCGCCGTCCCCCAGCCCATCGCTGAGAGCTGCAACGAGCTGTGCGCCCGCCAGTGCCCCGACTCGACGGCCTTCATCCAGCCGCCCCCCCGTCGTCGTCACCTTCCCCGGCCCCATCCTCAGCTCCTTCCCCCAGCAAGCCGTGGTGGGCTCCTCCGGAGCACCCGCCTTTGGGGGCTCCCTGGGGCTGGGGGGCCTCTACGGCGCCGGGGCCACGCTGGGCTCGGGGGGCCTCTGCACCTTTGGCAGACCCTACGCCTCTCCCGCCTGCAGCCCCTGCGCCGTGCCCCGCTACAGCAGGAAGCTGTGGGACACCTGTGGGCCCTGCTAGAGCCAGCCCCGGAGCCCCCACAGTCCCTGGGCCACCTCTGCCTCACGCCTCCTCTCCTTTCTGCCCTCCCTTCCCTCTCTCCGGGCCGCCTCTCCTCCTCGCTCCCGCCCGTGCCCACATGCGCAACTCCACCGTCAGCCCACGGGGCGCTTGCTTCTCTCTGCAACCACCACCGCCTGGGAGAAGCCTGAAGGAACACCTCTCCTGACGCCCACAGGGACAACCCGCGCCTGCCTCTGCCTCATGTGCCTTTCCCGCGCCGCAATAAAACAAGCCTGCACCCAAGGCCTCCCTCTCTGCCTTTCCTTTCAAAGCCCAGCAGCCGGGGCTGCAGGGTTCCCTCGCCCGGCGCGTGCCCGACGCCAGCCGGGCCAGGGAAGTCTCTCAGCCCCCGCAGAGCCAGGCTGAGCTGCCTCTGGCGACACCCCACAGCCCTGGCAGCTCTGCCCACGCACGGTCCCGCCGCCCAGCTCCAAGGGGCCTGCCTGAACGCAGCCGGCTCCCCTGCCTGCAGGACACGCAGCCCTGGGGCGGCGGCAGACCTCCAGGCTCCTTGCTCGGGAGCGCGGCCGCCACGGGGGCTCCGAGCCACCCAGGGGCCATGCCTGCCGCGCCTCCAGCCCCTCTCTGTCTCCTTGCCTCGCCTGCAGGCCCTGGGGGAGAAAGCACAGGGGACGCTGCCCCTTTCTCTCCCCTAGCCGTTTCCCTTCCCCTCCTTCTCTTCCCTCCTCTTCTTTCTCTTGCCCTCCTGATGATTCTCCCCCAGCCCCTTGCCCTTCTCTTCCCTCTTCTTAGCCCCTTCCTCCTCCCCCTCCCTCTTCTCCCTCGCCTGCCCTTTCCCCTTCCCCTTCTCACCCCCAGCGCAGGCCAACACACACGCTGCTCCTCGCTTCTCTGCCGCAGACACAACCGCACACCAGTTACAGCCTGGTTATTGGCGGCAGGAGCCTTTGGAGGGCATCTGCTCCTGCTGCCGCCTCAGGCGAGGTCACCCAGGGCCGGCTGCCCGGCACCATCTCCACGCGCCTTTTGCACCTCTCCAAGGACGGAGACGCCACAACCTCCCGCGCCAACCTGGGCCAGTGCTCAGTCACCCTCACGGTCAAAAAAGCCTTTTGGGAAGGCGAGGTGGAGCCTGCGGGGCTTCAAGCTGCTGCCCATTGCCTCTTCTCCTGGCACTGGGCAACTCTGAAAAGAGCCCGGCTCCATCGGCTTGACGCCTTCCCTTCAGGCATGTGTGCACGTCGAGGAGACTCCCCTGAGCCTCCTCGATGCCAGCAGGGACAGTGCCATCTCTCTCAGGCTCTCCCCAGAGGAGACACGCTCTCTGCCCCTTCATCATTTTTGTGCTTTAGCCCCACATGGCAACTGAACGCCACAGAGCGGCTCGCTCGCTCGCTCGCTCGCTCGCTCCACCCCGGTGGGGGAAGTGAGAAAACGCGTGGCTTGAGATAAAGACGCTTTAAGAGGTCAGGCAAAAGCTGCGCACGCAAGCAAAGCAAAGGAAGGAATTCGCCCGCTGCTTCCCATCGGCAGGCGGCTGTTCAGCCATCTCCAGGAAGGCAGGGCCCCATCACGCCTAACGCTTACTTGGGAAGACCAGCGCCATCGCTCCCAACGTCCCCCCCTTCCTTCTTCTTCCCCCAGCTTCCTATTGCTGAGCACGACGTCACACGGTAGGGAAGACGCCTTTGCGCTATGCCTCGCCAATGCTGAGCGCAGGGCAAGGATCCCCTCCCTCCGCCTGCCGGCCACGCTCCTCCGCACGCAGCCCCAGGACACCGCTGGCCACCTTTGCCCCCTTTGCACGTTGCCCGCTCACGCGCACCTTGGTGCCCCCCAGCACCCCAAGGGCCTTTCCTGACGAGCTGCTCTCCAGCCATCGCCGGCCATTTCCCAGGCACGGGGTTTAACGCTGGCTCCTGCCCAGCCTCCTCTGTGCAGGTGCCCGCGGACGCTGCCGTGCTTCTGTGGAGCTGAGGGACCTGGCGGAGCTGGTGCCGCTCCCGGGCTGAGGAGGCCAGGCGAAGGAGCACTGCCAGCGCCTGTCCTCCTCTCTGCCCTTTCCCCAGCTCTGCTGTAAGCCCCACCTTTTTCAAAGGCTCTCCCTGCCCTGCCCGCTGCCTGCATCCTCCCCGCTCCCAACACCGCCCAGCCTCGCCTCGCCTCGCCTCGCCTCGCCTCGCCTGGGCATCTCAGGACCACCCTTTGCCCTCCCACAGCTGCCCGGCACACGCCCCCAGGGTCTCCCCAGCTTGGCACAAGGAGGGAGGGAGGGAGGGAGGCACCAGGTGCATGCAGGAACTCTTTATTGCGCCCAGAGGGGAAAGAGAGACTGTCAGAGAGACGGTGAGCAAGACCCAGAGAGGCTGCTTGCCACATCTTGCGGGAGGCAGGGGGATCTTCTCCAGAGCGCGGCTTCTCGCTCGGGATGCGCCCTTGGTGCGGCGTTAGAGAGGCCGAGGATGTGGCCCTGCAGCCCCGGCAGGGCCTTCCAGGTCCACCTCCTGCCCTGTGCAAGAGCTGGGAAGAGAGGGGAGGAGCGCAGAGGGCAGGAGCAGAGGGCAGGCAAGGGCCGAGGGTGTGCGGCACTGCCAGCTGCCCAGGCGTTGGCTGGGGCTGGGGATGCTGAGCACTCCTCGGTGCCTGGTGCCCGCCAGCTCAGCCCTGCGTGGGCGGTGGTGCTGGCGCTTGGGCCGGGGGCAGCGCCTGGGGCTGGGCTGGCTCTAGCAGGGCCCACAGGTGTCCCACAGCTTCCTGCTGTAGCGGGGCACGGCGCAGGGGCTGCAGGCGGGAGAGGCGTAGGGTCTGCCAAAGGTGCAGAGGCCCCCCGAGCCCAGCGTGGCCCCGGCGCCGTAGAGGCCCCCCAGCCCCAGGGAGCCCCCAAAGGCGGGTGCTCCGGAGGAGCCCACCACGGCTTGCTGGGGGAAGGAGCTGAGGATGGGGCCGGGGAAGGTGACGACGACGGGGGGCGGCTGGATGAAGGCCGTCGAGTCGGGGCACTGGCGGGCGCACAGCTCGTTGCAGCTCTCAGCGATGGGCTGGGGGACGGCGACGCTGCTGGGTTTCGGTGGGCACAGGTCGTAGCAAGACATCTTGGCGGGGGATCGGATGGGGCTCTGCAAGAGGGCAGGCGTTGCAAGAGAGCAGCAGAGGGGTGCGCCCGAGGCGCAGGGGCCGGGGCCGGAGCAGGGGGCCAGGAGGAGAAGCGCTCGCAGACTTACCCTGTTCCCAGAGGAGAAGGCGGCCGGAGCAGTGGATGGGAGAGCCTGGCAGAGGCAGAGCTTTTATACCTGCCCCGCCATTGCTCAGCACCACCTGGGCCAATCTGCAGAGGCGGCACTCCCTGCTGCTGCTGCCGCCGCCGCCGCCGCCGCCGCCGCCGATGACAACAGGGCTGTCCGGCTCCTGCCCCTCCCTGAGTCAGCATCCCCTCGCCACACCAGCACATGCCGCTTCCCAGGCTTTCCTCCCCTTTCTGCTTCGTGGGCTAAAGGAGAGCAGGCATCTCCCCCAGCAACGGGGCTGCAGCGACGCCTGCGAGGGCCTGGCGGGGCCGGGGCAGGGCTGGCAGCGGCCCGTGCCGCGTGCGCCCAGCTGGGGAGCCGTGCTGCTTGCACCATGCGCCTGGGCGAAGAGCACGCGTGGTTTTTCTCCCCCACACTTGCAGAGGTCGATGGCCAGCGCTTGCAGCAGATGGAGGCTGGCTCCGCTGGGCTGGCGAGTGATGCATCGTGCTGAGCAGGCAGTGCCCGAGAGGAGTGCCTTTGATTTGGCATTTTGTAACCTCGTGCCTCTGTAGATAATAGCCGCTCGGCGTACGTCCCGTGGTCGCTGGCGTGCGGGAGGCCTTTGCAAGGCCAGCGCCAGGCCCCCTGGTCTTCCGTGTGGCTCTGCAAAGGCGGCGCGAGGCTGCCCCGAGACCAAGCCCTTGGGCAAGAGCTGTGGCACGCAGGGCGCTTGCAGTCAGCCCTTGTCACGCTGCGTGCCCTCTTACGCACCGAGATAATGAAAAGAGAGCGGGGCTAATTTGGCCCATTAGGTGGCAGCTGGCAAGCGCCCGAGCGGGGTAATTGCCGGGGCTGATAGAGCGGGTTAGGGCTGCTGAGGAAGCGGCGTCAGCAAAACAGCCCCGTGCCACGCAGGGAGGAGGCAGGGGCTCGGCCGCCACGGGCCACGTGCCCCCGCTGCGGCCAGCTCCTCCCCGCACTCGCCGGCCCGGCATAAAAGCGCTGCCCTGGGCCAGCGCTGGCATCCACCGCTCCTGCCTCGCTCTGCTCAGCAAAAGGGTAGGTGGGTGCTTGTGGGTCTCTGCCTGCTGGGGCGGGGGCCGGCGCGGCCAGGAGAGCTCTGAGGGCAGCGGGCGTGCTGGCGGCGGCAGCCGCGCATGGCCAGGGCGGGCTGAGCTGCGGCGGGAGCAGGAAGGAGCCCCGTGGCTGGGACCCGCGGAGCCGGGCCCGGCACGGCACAGGCTCTCCGGGAGGGCCTGCGTGCCCTCCGTGTGCGGAGAGCAGGGCGCTGACGCGGGCTGGCTGGGCAAAGGGCAACGAGGGGCGGGCAGCGCGGGCAAGGCGGTGGCTCTGGCCCCTCCATCTCCAGGGCAGCCCTGAGAACAGGGCACTGCTCGGCCGGGGGCATCTCCTCCTCGCTCATGACGCCTCTCCTCGGGGCCGTGTCTTTCAGGCTCAGCTCTCTCGCACCAAGATGTCTTGCTACGACCTGTGCCCACCGAAACCCAGCAGCGTCGCCGTCCCCCAGCCCATCGCTGAGAGCTGCAACGAGCTGTGCGCCCGCCAGTGCCCCGACTCGACGGCCTTCATCCAGCCGCCCCTCGTCGTCGTCACCTTCCCCGGCCCCATCCTCAGCTCCTTCCCCCAGCAAGCCGTGGTGGGCTCCTCCGGAGCACCCGCCTTTGGGGGCTCCCTGGGGCTGGGGGGCCTCTACGGCGCCGGGGCCACGCTGGGCTCGGGGGGCCTCTGCACCTTTGGCAGACCCTACGCCTCTCCCGCCTGCAGCCCCTGCGCCGTGCCCCGCTACAGCAGGAAGCTGTGGGACACCTGTGGGCCCTGCTAGAGCCAGCCCCGGAGCCCCCACAGTCCCTGGGCCACCTCTGCCTCACGCCTCCTCTCCTTTCTGCCCTCCCTTCCCTCTCTCCGGGCCGCCTCTCCTCCTCGCTCCCGCCCGTGCCCACATGCGCAACTCCACCGTCAGCCCACGGGGCGCTTGCTTCTCTCTGCAACCACCACCGCCTGGGAGAAGCCTGAAGGAACACCTCTCCTGACGCCCACAGGGACAACCCGCGCCTGCCTCTGCCTCATGTGCCTTTCCCGCGCCGCAATAAAACAAGCCTGCACCCAAGGCCTCCCTCTCTGCCTTTCCTTTCAAAGCCCAGCAGCCGGGGCTGCAGGGTTCCCTCGCCCGGCGCGTGCCCGACGCCAGCCGGGCCAGGGAAGTCTCTCAGCCCCCGCAGAGCCAGGCTGAGCTGCCTCTGGCGACACCCCACAGCCCTGGCAGCTCTGCCCACGCACGGTCCCGCCGCCCAGCTCCAAGGGGCCTGCCTGAACGCAGCCGGCTCCCCTGCCTGCAGGACACGCAGCCCTGGGGCGGCGGCAGACCTCCAGGCTCCTTGCTCGGGAGCGCGGCCGCCACGGGGGCTCCGAGCCACCCAGGGGCCATGCCTGCCGCGCCTCCAGCCCCTCTCTGTCTCCTTGCCTCGCCTGCAGGCCCTGGGGGAGAAAGCACAGGGGACGCTGCCCCTTTCTCTCCCCTAGCCGTTTCCCTTCCCCTCCTTCTCTTCCCTCCTCTTCTTTCTCTTGCCCTCCTGATGATTCTCCCCCAGCCCCTTGCCCTTCTCTTCCCTCTTCTTAGCCCCTTCCTCCTCCCCCTCCCTCTTCTCCCTCGCCTGCCCTTTCCCCTTCCCCTTCTCACCCCCAGCGCAGGCCAACACACACGCTGCTCCTCGCTTCTCTGCCGCAGACACAACCGCACACCAGTTACAGCCTGGTTATTGGCGGCAGGAGCCTTTGGAGGGCATCTGCTCCTGCTGCCGCCTCAGGCGAGGTCACCCAGGGCCGGCTGCCCGGCACCATCTCCACGCGCCTTTTGCACCTCTCCAAGGACGGAGACGCCACAACCTCCCGCGCCAACCTGGGCCAGTGCTCAGTCACCCTCACGGTCAAAAAAGCCTTTTGGGAAGGCGAGGTGGAGCTTGCGGGGCTTCAAGCTGCTGCCCATTGCCTCTTCTCCTGGCACTGGGCAACTCTGAAAAGAGCCCGGCTCCATCGGCTTGACGCCTTCCCTTCAGGCATGTGTGCACGTCGAGGAGACTCCCCTGAGCCTCCTCGATGCCAGCAGGGACAGTGCCATCTCTCTCAGGCTCTCCCCAGAGGAGACACGCTCTCTGCCCCTTCATCATTTTTGTGCTTTAGCCCCACATGGCAACTGAACGCCACAGAGCGGCTCGCTCGCTCGCTCGCTCCACCCCGGTGGGGGAAGTGAGAAAACGCGTGGCTTGAGATAAAGACGCTTTAAGAGGTCAGGCAAAAGCTGCGCACGCAAGCAAAGCAAAGGAAGGAATTCGCCCGCTGCTTCCCATCGGCAGGCGGCTGTTCAGCCATCTCCAGGAAGGCAGGGCCCCATCACGCCTAACGCTTACTTGGGAAGACCAGCGCCATCGCTCCCAACGTCCCCCCCTTCCTTCTTCTTCCCCCAGCTTCCTATTGCTGAGCACGACGTCACACGGTAGGGAAGACGCCTTTGCGCTATGCCTCGCCAATGCTGAGCGCAGGGCAAGGATCCCCTCCCTCCGCCTGCCGGCCACGCTCCTCCGCACGCAGCCCCAGGACACCGCTGGCCACCTTTGCCCCCTTTGCACGTTGCCCGCTCACGCGCACCTTGGTGCCCCCCAGCACCCCAAGGGCCTTTCCTGACGAGCTGCTCTCCAGCCATCGCCGGCCATTTCCCAGGCACGGGGTTTAACGCTGGCTCCTGCCCAGCCTCCTCTGTGCAGGTGCCCGCGGACGCTGCCGTGCTTCTGTGGAGCTGAGGGACCTGGCGGAGCTGGTGCCGCTCCCGGGCTGAGGAGGCCAGGCGAAGGAGCACTGCCAGCGCCTGTCCTCCTCTCTGCCCTTTCCCCAGCTCTGCTGTAAGCCCCACCTTTTTCAAAGGCTCTCCCTGCCCTGCCCGCTGCCTGCATCCTCCCCGCTCCCAACACCGCCCAGCCTCGCCTCGCCTCGCCTCGCCTCGCCTCGCCTGGGCATCTCAGGACCACCCTTTGCCCTCCCACAGCTGCCCGGCACACGCCCCCAGGGTCTCCCCAGCTTGGCACAAGGAGGGAGGGAGGGAGGGAGGCACCAGGTGCATGCAGGAACTCTTTATTGCGCCCAGAGGGGAAAGAGAGACTGTCAGAGAGACGGTGAGCAAGACCCAGAGAGGCTGCTTGCCACATCTTGCGGGAGGCAGGGGGATCTTCTCCAGAGCGCGGCTTCTCGCTCGGGATGCGCCCTTGGTGCGGCGTTAGAGAGGCCGAGGATGTGGCCCTGCAGCCCCGGCAGGGCCTTCCAGGTCCACCTCCTGCCCTGTGCAAGAGCTGGGAAGAGAGGGGAGGAGCGCAGAGGGCAGGAGCAGAGGGCAGGCAAGGGCCGAGGGTGTGCGGCACTGCCAGCTGCCCAGGCGTTGGCTGGGGCTGGGGATGCTGAGCACTCCTCGGTGCCTGGTGCCCGCCAGCTCAGCCCTGCGTGGGCGGTGGTGCTGGCGCTTGGGCCGGGGGCAGCGCCTGGGGCTGGGCTGGCTCTAGCAGGGCCCACAGGTGTCCCACAGCTTCCTGCTGTAGCGGGGCACGGCGCAGGGGCTGCAGGCGGGAGAGGCGTAGGGTCTGCCAAAGGTGCAGAGGCCCCCCGAGCCCAGCGTGGCCCCGGCGCCGTAGAGGCCCCCCAGCCCCAGGGAGCCCCCAAAGGCGGGTGCTCCGGAGGAGCCCACCACGGCTTGCTGGGGGAAGGAGCTGAGGATGGGGCCGGGGAAGGTGACGACGACGGGGGGCGGCTGGATGAAGGCCGTCGAGTCGGGGCACTGGCGGGCGCACAGCTCGTTGCAGCTCTCAGCGATGGGCTGGGGGACGGCGACGCTGCTGGGTTTCGGTGGGCACAGGTCGTAGCAAGACATCTTGGCGGGGGATCGGATGGGGCTCTGCAAGAGGGCAGGCGTTGCAAGAGAGCAGCAGAGGGGTGCGCCCGAGGCGCAGGGGCCGGGGCCGGAGCAGGGGGCCAGGAGGAGAAGCGCTCGCAGACTTACCCTGTTCCCAGAGGAGAAGGCGGCCGGAGCAGTGGATGGGAGAGCCTGGCAGAGGCAGAGCTTTTATACCTGCCCCGCCATTGCTCAGCACCACCTGGGCCAATCTGCAGAGGCGGCACTCCCTGCTGCTGCTGCCGCCGCCGCCGCCGCCGCCGCCGCCGATGACAACAGGGCTGTCCGGCTCCTGCCCCTCCCTGAGTCAGCATCCCCTCGCCACACCAGCACATGCCGCTTCCCAGGCTTTCCTCCCCTTTCTGCTTCGTGGGCTAAAGGAGAGCAGGCATCTCCCCCAGCAACGGGGCTGCAGCGACGCCTGCGAGGGCCTGGCGGGGCCGGGGCAGGGCTGGCAGCGGCCCGTGCCGCGTGCGCCCAGCTGGGGAGCCGTGCTGCTTGCACCATGCGCCTGGGCGAAGAGCACGCGTGGTTTTTCTCCCCCACACTTGCAGAGGTCGATGGCCAGCGCTTGCAGCAGATGGAGGCTGGCTCCGCTGGGCTGGCGAGTGATGCATCGTGCTGAGCAGGCAGTGCCCGAGAGGAGTGCCTTTGATTTGGCATTTTGTAACCTCGTGCCTCTGTAGATAATAGCCGCTCGGCGTACGTCCCGTGGTCGCTGGCGTGCGGGAGGCCTTTGCAAGGCCAGCGCCAGGCCCCCTGGTCTTCCGTGTGGCTCTGCAAAGGCGGCGCGAGGCTGCCCCGAGACCAAGCCCTTGGGCAAGAGCTGTGGCACGCAGGGCGCTTGCAGTCAGCCCTTGTCACGCTGCGTGCCCTCTTACGCACCGAGATAATGAAAAGAGAGCGGGGCTAATTTGGCCCATTAGGTGGCAGCTGGCAAGCGCCCGAGCGGGGTAATTGCCGGGGCTGATAGAGCGGGTTGGGGCTGCTGAGGAAGCGGCGTCAGCAAAACAGCCCCGTGCCACGCAGGGAGGAGGCAGGGGCTCGGCCGCCACGGGCCACGTGCCCCCGCTGCGGCCAGCTCCTCCCCGCACTCGCCGGCCCGGCATAAAAGCGCTGCCCTGGGCCAGCGCTGGCATCCACCGCTCCTGCCTCGCTCTGCTCAGCAAAAGGGTAGGTGGGTGCCTGTGGGTCTCTGCCTGCTGGGGCGGGGGCCGGCGCGGCCAGGAGAGCTCTGAGGGCAGCGGGCGTGCTGGCGGCGGCAGCCGCGCATGGCCAGGGCGGGCTGAGCTGCGGCGGGAGCAGGAAGGAGCCCCGTGGCTGGGACCCGCGGAGCCGGGCCCGGCACGGCACAGGCTCTCCGGGAGGGCCTGCGTGCCCTCCGTGTGCGGAGAGCAGGGCGCTGACGCGGGCTGGCTGGGCAAAGGGCAACGAGGGGCGGGCAGCGCGGGCAAGGCGGTGGCTCTGGCCCCTCCATCTCCAGGGCAGCCCTGAGAACAGGGCACTGCTCGGCCGGGGGCATCTCCTCCTCGCTCATGACGCCTCTCCTCGGGGCCGTGTCTTTCAGGCTCAGCTCTCTCGCACCAAGATGTCTTGCTACGACCTGTGCCCACCGAAACCCAGCAGCGTCGCCGTCCCCCAGCCCATCGCTGAGAGCTGCAACGAGCTGTGCGCCCGCCAGTGCCCCGACTCGACGGCCTTCATCCAGCCGCCCCCCGTCGTCGTCACCTTCCCCGGCCCCATCCTCAGCTCCTTCCCCCAGCAAGCCGTGGTGGGCTCCTCCGGAGCACCCGCCTTTGGGGGCTCCCTGGGGCTGGGGGGCCTCTACGGCGCCGGGGCCACGCTGGGCTCGGGGGGCCTCTGCACCTTTGGCAGACCCTACGCCTCTCCCGCCTGCAGCCCCTGCGCCGTGCCCCGCTACAGCAGGAAGCTGTGGGACACCTGTGGGCCCTGCTAGAGCCAGCCCCGGAGCCCCCACAGTCCCTGGGCCACCTCTGCCTCACGCCTCCTCTCCTTTCTGCCCTCCCTTCCCTCTCTCCGGGCCGCCTCTCCTCCTCGCTCCCGCCCGTGCCCACATGCGCAACTCCACCGTCAGCCCACGGGGCGCTTGCTTCTCTCTGCAACCACCACCGCCTGGGAGAAGCCTGAAGGAACACCTCTCCTGACGCCCACAGGGACAACCCGCGCCTGCCTCTGCCTCATGTGCCTTTCCCGCGCCGCAATAAAACAAGCCTGCACCCAAGGCCTCCCTCTCTGCCTTTCCTTTCAAAGCCCAGCAGCCGGGGCTGCAGGGTTCCCTCGCCCGGCGCGTGCCCGACGCCAGCCGGGCCAGGGAAGTCTCTCAGCCCCCGCAGAGCCAGGCTGAGCTGCCTCTGGCGACACCCCACAGCCCTGGCAGCTCTGCCCACGCACGGTCCCGCCGCCCAGCTCCAAGGGGCCTGCCTGAACGCAGCCGGCTCCCCTGCCTGCAGGACACGCAGCCCTGGGGCGGCGGCAGACCTCCAGGCTCCTTGCTCGGGAGCGCGGCCGCCACGGGGGCTCCGAGCCACCCAGGGGCCATGCCTGCCGCGCCTCCAGCCCCTCTCTGTCTCCTTGCCTCGCCTGCAGGCCCTGGGGGAGAAAGCACAGGGGACGCTGCCCCTTTCTCTCCCCTAGCCGTTTCCCTTCCCCTCCTTCTCTTCCCTCCTCTTCTTTCTCTTGCCCTCCTGATGATTCTCCCCCAGCCCCTTGCCCTTCTCTTCCCTCTTCTTAGCCCCTTCCTCCTCCCCCTCCCTCTTCTCCCTCGCCTGCCCTTTCCCCTTCCCCTTCTCACCCCCAGCGCAGGCCAACACACACGCTGCTCCTCGCTTCTCTGCCGCAGACACAACCGCACACCAGTTACAGCCTGGTTATTGGCGGCAGGAGCCTTTGGAGGGCATCTGCTCCTGCTGCCGCCTCAGGCGAGGTCACCCAGGGCCGGCTGCCCGGCACCATCTCCACGCGCCTTTTGCACCTCTCCAAGGACGGAGACGCCACAACCTCCCGCGCCAACCTGGGCCAGTGCTCAGTCACCCTCACGGTCAAAAAAGCCTTTTGGGAAGGCGAGGTGGAGCTTGCGGGGCTTCAAGCTGCTGCCCATTGCCTCTTCTCCTGGCACTGGGCAACTCTGAAAAGAGCCCGGCTCCATCGGCTTGACGCCTTCCCTTCAGGCATGTGTGCACGTCGAGGAGACTCCCCTGAGCCTCCTCGATGCCAGCAGGGACAGTGCCATCTCTCTCAGGCTCTCCCCAGAGGAGACACGCTCTCTGCCCCTTCATCATTTTTGTGCTTTAGCCCCACATGGCAACTGAACGCCACAGAGCGGCTCGCTCGCTCGCTCGCTCCACCCCGGTGGGGGAAGTGAGAAAACGCGTGGCTTGAGATAAAGACGCTTTAAGAGGTCAGGCAAAAGCTGCGCACGCAAGCAAAGCAAAGGAAGGAATTCGCCCGCTGCTTCCCATCGGCAGGCGGCTGTTCAGCCATCTCCAGGAAGGCAGGGCCCCATCACGCCTAACGCTTACTTGGGAAGACCAGCGCCATCGCTCCCAACGTCCCCCCCTTCCTTCTTCTTCCCCCAGCTTCCTATTGCTGAGCACGACGTCACACGGTAGGGAAGACGCCTTTGCGCTATGCCTCGCCAATGCTGAGCGCAGGGCAAGGATCCCCTCCCTCCGCCTGCCGGCCACGCTCCTCCGCACGCAGCCCCAGGACACCGCTGGCCACCTTTGCCCCCTTTGCACGTTGCCCGCTCACGCGCACCTTGGTGCCCCCCAGCACCCCAAGGGCCTTTCCTGACGAGCTGCTCTCCAGCCATCGCCGGCCATTTCCCAGGCACGGGGTTTAACGCTGGCTCCTGCCCAGCCTCCTCTGTGCAGGTGCCCGCGGACGCTGCCGTGCTTCTGTGGAGCTGAGGGACCTGGCGGAGCTGGTGCCGCTCCCGGGCTGAGGAGGCCAGGCGAAGGAGCACTGCCAGCGCCTGTCCTCCTCTCTGCCCTTTCCCCAGCTCTGCTGTAAGCCCCACCTTTTTCAAAGGCTCTCCCTGCCCTGCCCGCTGCCTGCATCCTCCCCGCTCCCAACACCGCCCAGCCTCGCCTCGCCTCGCCTCGCCTCGCCTCGCCTGGGCATCTCAGGACCACCCTTTGCCCTCCCACAGCTGCCCGGCACACGCCCCCAGGGTCTCCCCAGCTTGGCACAAGGAGGGAGGGAGGGAGGGAGGCACCAGGTGCATGCAGGAACTCTTTATTGCGCCCAGAGGGGAAAGAGAGACTGTCAGAGAGACGGTGAGCAAGACCCAGAGAGGCTGCTTGCCACATCTTGCGGGAGGCAGGGGGATCTTCTCCAGAGCGCGGCTTCTCGCTCGGGATGCGCCCTTGGTGCGGCGTTAGAGAGGCCGAGGATGTGGCCCTGCAGCCCCGGCAGGGCCTTCCAGGTCCACCTCCTGCCCTGTGCAAGAGCTGGGAAGAGAGGGGAGGAGCGCAGAGGGCAGGAGCAGAGGGCAGGCAAGGGCCGAGGGTGTGCGGCACTGCCAGCTGCCCAGGCGTTGGCTGGGGCTGGGGATGCTGAGCACTCCTCGGTGCCTGGTGCCCGCCAGCTCAGCCCTGCGTGGGCGGTGGTGCTGGCGCTTGGGCCGGGGGCAGCGCCTGGGGCTGGGCTGGCTCTAGCAGGGCCCACAGGTGTCCCACAGCTTCCTGCTGTAGCGGGGCACGGCGCAGGGGCTGCAGGCGGGAGAGGCGTAGGGTCTGCCAAAGGTGCAGAGGCCCCCCGAGCCCAGCGTGGCCCCGGCGCCGTAGAGGCCCCCCAGCCCCAGGGAGCCCCCAAAGGCGGGTGCTCCGGAGGAGCCCACCACGGCTTGCTGGGGGAAGGAGCTGAGGATGGGGCCGGGGAAGGTGACGACGACGGGGGGCGGCTGGATGAAGGCCGTCGAGTCGGGGCACTGGCGGGCGCACAGCTCGTTGCAGCTCTCAGCGATGGGCTGGGGGACGGCGACGCTGCTGGGTTTCGGTGGGCACAGGTCGTAGCAAGACATCTTGGCGGGGGATCGGATGGGGCTCTGCAAGAGGGCAGGCGTTGCAAGAGAGCAGCAGAGGGGTGCGCCCGAGGCGCAGGGGCCGGGGCCGGAGCAGGGGGCCAGGAGGAGAAGCGCTCGCAGACTTACCCTGTTCCCAGAGGAGAAGGCGGCCGGAGCAGTGGATGGGAGAGCCTGGCAGAGGCAGAGCTTTTATACCTGCCCCGCCATTGCTCAGCACCACCTGGGCCAATCTGCAGAGGCGGCACTCCCTGCTGCTGCTGCCGCCGCCGCCGCCGCCGCCGCCGCCGATGACAACAGGGCTGTCCGGCTCCTGCCCCTCCCTGAGTCAGCATCCCCTCGCCACACCAGCACATGCCGCTTCCCAGGCTTTCCTCCCCTTTCTGCTTCGTGGGCTAAAGGAGAGCAGGCATCTCCCCCAGCAACGGGGCTGCAGCGACGCCTGCGAGGGCCTGGCGGGGCCGGGGCAGGGCTGGCAGCGGCCCGTGCCGCGTGCGCCCAGCTGGGGAGCCGTGCTGCTTGCACCATGCGCCTGGGCGAAGAGCACGCGTGGTTTTTCTCCCCCCACACTTGCAGAGGTCGATGGCCAGTGCTTGCAGCAGATGGAGGCTGGCTCCGCTGGGCTGGCGAGTGATGCATCGTGCTGAGCAGGCAGTGCCCGAGAGGAGTGCCTTTGATTTGGCATTTTGTAACCTCGTGCCTCTGTAGATAATAGCCGCTCGGCGTACGTCCCGTGGTCGCTGGCGTGCGGGAGGCCTTTGCAAGGCCAGCGCCAGGCCCCCTGGTCTTCCGTGTGGCTCTGCAAAGGCGGCGCGAGGCTGCCCCGAGACCAAGCCCTTGGGCAAGAGCTGTGGCACGCAGGGCGCTTGCAGTCAGCCCTTGTCACGCTGCGTGCCCTCTTACGCACCGAGATAATGAAAAGAGAGCGGGGCTAATTTGGCCCATTAGGTGGCAGCTGGCAAGCGCCCGAGCGGGGTAATTGCCGGGGCTGATAGAGCGGGTTGGGGCTGCTGAGGAAGCGGCGTCAGCAAAACAGCCCCGTGCCACGCAGGGAGGAGGCAGGGGCTCGGCCGCCACGGGCCACGTGCCCCCGCTGCGGCCAGCTCCTCCCCGCACTCGCCGGCCCCGGCATAAAAGCGCTGCCCCTGGGCCAGCGCTGGCATCCACCGCTCCTGCCTCGCTCTGCTCAGCAAAAGGGTAGGTGGGTGCCTGTGGGTCTCTGCCTGCTGGGGCGGGGGCCGGCGCGGCCAGGAGAGCTCTGAGGGCAGCGGGCGTGCTGGCGGCGGCAGCCGCGCATGGCCAGGGCGGGCTGAGCTGCGGCGGGAGCAGGAAGGAGCCCCGTGGCTGGGACCCGCGAGCCGGGCCCGGCACGGCACAGGCTCTCCGGGAGGGCCTGCGTGCCCTCCGTGTGCGGAGAGCAGGGCGCTGACGCGGGCTGGCTGGGCAAAGGGCAACGAGGGGCGGGCAGCGCGGGCAAGGCGGTGGCTCTGGCCCCCTCCATCTCCAGGGCAGCCCTGAGAACAGGGCACTGCTCGGCCGGGGGCATCTCCCTCCTCGCTCATGACGCCTCTCCTCGGGGCCGTGTCTTTCAGGCTCAGCTCTCTCGCACCAAGATGTCTTGCTACGACCTGTGCCCACCGAAACCCAGCAGCGTCGCCGTCCCCCAGCCCATCGCTGAGAGCTGCAACGAGCTGTGCGCCCGCCAGTGCCCCGACTCGACGGCCTTCATCCAGCCGCCCCCCGTCGTCGTCACCTTCCCCGGCCCCATCCTCAGCTCCTTCCCCCAGCAAGCCGTGGTGGGGCTCCTCCGGAGCACCCGCCTTTGGGGGCTCCCTGGGGCTGGGGGGCCTCTACGGCGCCGGGGCCACGCTGGGCTCGGGGGGCCTCTGCACCTTTGGCAGACCCTACGCCTCTCCCGCCTGCAGCCCCTGCGCCGTGCCCCGCTACAGCAGGAAGCTGTGGGACACCTGTGGGCCCTGCTAGAGCCAGCCCCGGAGCCCCCACAGTCCCTGGGCCACCTCTGCCTCACGCCTCCTCTCCTTTCTGCCCTCCCCTTCCCTCTCTCCGGGCCCGCCTCTCCTCCTCGCTCCCGCCCGTGCCCACATGCGCAACTCCACCGTCAGCCCACGGGGCGCTTGCTTCTCTCTGCAACCACCACCGCCTGGGAGAAGCCTGAAGGAACACCTCTCCTGACGCCCACAGGGACAACCCGCGCCTGCCTCTGCCTCATGTGCCTTTCCCGCGCCGCAATAAAACAAGCCTGCACCCAAGGCCTCCCTCTCTGCCTTTCCTTTCAAAGCCCAGCAGCCGGGGCTGCAGGGTTCCCTCGCCCGGCGCGTGCCCGACGCCAGCCGGGCCAGGGAAGTCTCTCAGCCCCCGCAGAGCCAGGCTGAGCTGCCTCTGGCGACACCCCACAGCCCTGGCAGCTCTGCCCACGCACGGTCCCCGCCGCCCAGCTCCAAGGGGCCTGCCTGAACGCAGCCGGCTCCCCTGCCTGCAGGACACGCAGCCCTGGGGCGGCGGCAGACCTCCAGGCTCCTTGCTCGGGAGCGCGGCCGCCACGGGGGCTCCGAGCCACCAGGGGCCATGCCTGCCGCGCCTCCAGCCCCTCTCTGTCTCCTTGCCTCGCCTGCAGGCCCTGGGGGAGAAAGCACAGGGGACGCTGCCCCTTTCTCTCCCCTAGCCGTTTCCCTTCCCCTCCTTCTCTTCCCTCCTCTTCTTTCTCTTGCCCTCCTGATGATTCTCCCCCAGCCCCTTGCCCTTCTCTTCCCTCTTCTTAGCCCCTTCCTCCTCCCCCTCCCTCTTCTCCCTCGCCTGCCCTTTCCCCTTCCCCTTCTCACCCCCAGCGCAGGCCAACACACACGCTGCTCCTCGCTTCTCTGCCGCAGACACAACCGCACACCAGTTACAGCCTGGTTATTGGCGGCAGGAGCCTTTGGAGGGCATCTGCTCCTGCTGCCGCCTCAGGCGAGGTCACCCAGGGCCGGCTGCCCGGCACCATCTCCACGCGCCTTTTGCACCTCTCCAAGGACGGAGACGCCACAACCTCCCGCGCCAACCTGGGCCAGTGCTCAGTCACCCTCACGGTCAAAAAAGCCTTTTGGGAAGGCGAGGTGGAGCCTGCGGGGCTTCAAGCTGCTGCCCATTGCCTCTTCTCCTGGCACTGGGCAACTCTGAAAAGAGCCCGGCTCCATCGGCTTGACGCCTTCCCTTCAGGCATGTGTGCACGTCGAGGAGACTCCCCTGAGCCTCCTCGATGCCAGCAGGGACAGTGCCATCTCTCTCAGGCTCTCCCCAGAGGAGACACGCTCTCTGCCCCTTCATCATTTTTGTGCTTTAGCCCCACATGGCAACTGAACGCCACAGAGCGGCTCGCTCGCTCGCTCGCTCGCCTCGCTCCACCCCGGTGGGGGAAGTGAGAAAACGCGTGGCTTGAGATAAAGACGCTTTAAGAGGTCAGGCAAAAGCTGCGCACGCAAGCAAAGCAAAGGAAGGAATTTGCCCGCTGCTTCCCATCGGCAGGCGGCTGTTCAGCCATCTCCAGGAAGGCAGGGCCCCATCACGCCTAACGCTTACTTGGGAAGACCAGCGCCATCGCTCCCAACGTCCCCCCCCTTCCTTCTTCTTCCCCCAGCTTCCTATTGCTGAGCACGACGTCACACGGTAGGGAAGACGCCTTTGCGCTATGCCTCGCCAATGCTGAGCGCAGGGCAAGGATCCCCTCCCTCCGCCTGCCGGCCACGCTCCTCCGCACGCAGCCCCAGGACACCGCTGGCCACCTTTGCCCCCTTTGCACGTTGCCCGCTCACGCGCACCTTGGTGCCCCCCCAGCACCCCAAGGGCCTTTCCTGACGAGCTGCTCTCCAGCCATCGCCGGCCATTTCCCAGGCACGGGGTTTAACGCTGGCTCCTGCCCAGCCTCCTCTGTGCAGGTGCCCGCGGACGCTGCCGTGCTTCTGTGGAGCTGAGGGACCTGGCGGAGCTGGTGCCGCTCCCCGGGCTGAGGAGGCCAGGCGAAGGAGCACTGCCAGCGCCTGTCCTCCTCTCTGCCCTTTCCCCAGCTCTGCTGTAAGCCCCACCTTTTTCAAAGGCTCTCCCTGCCCTGCCCGCTGCCTGCATCCTCCCCGCTCCCAACACCCGCCCAGCCTCGCCTCGCCTCGCCTCGCCTCGCCTCGCCTGGGCATCTCAGGACCACCCTTTGCCCTCCCACAGCTGCCCGGCACACGCCCCCAGGGTCTCCCCAGCTTGGCACAAGGAGGGAGGGAGGGAGGGAGGCACCAGGTGCATGCAGGAACTCTTTATTGCGCCCCAGAGGGGAAAGAGAGACTGTCAGAGAGACGGTGAGCAAGACCCAGAGAGGCTGCTTGCCACATCTTGCGGGAGGCAGGGGGATCTTCTCCAGAGCGCGGCTTCTCGCTCGGGATGCGCCCTTGGTGCGGCGTTAGAGAGGCCGAGGATGTGGCCCTGCAGCCCCGGCAGGGCCTTCCAGGTCCACCTCCTGCCCTGTGCAAGAGCTGGGAAGAGAGGGGAGGAGCGCAGAGGGCAGGAGCAGAGGGCAGGCAAGGGCC